>NW_027814537.1:0-2724 GCF_054177405.1 Leptonychotes weddellii | reverse complement strand
ACCTTGAGAGCTACAAGCAGAGTAACTGTTTCAACTGAATAATATCCTCTGTCAACATAATCTCCCATAAACAAGTAGTTTGTATCTGGTGATTTGCCACCAATTCTAAACAGTTCCATGAGATCATGAAATTGCCCATGTACATCTCCACAGACAGTGACTGGACATCGAACCTCCTGCACATTGGATTCTTTTGTCAGGATTTCTTTAGCCTACAGATGGAGATAAAATAAACCAATACATTTAGCATTAAACAACATTAACAAAAATAAACTTAATGCAGCTTAAAGAACAGACTTGGTGTAAGACGAAATTGTAGGCACTGAAAATTCCATTAAAGAGGGCAAGATATGGCCAGATTCCATCTATTGGTTATCTCACTCCTGATACTTAGAAAAAGCATGTTATCAAGATGCATAGTTCCATTCCTCTCATCACTATCAGTTTTTAGGCCTATCAGTTACCATCTAACTAAATGCTAAATAGTTTATTACTAGCAGCCACATAAGATTAATGAAAATGGAACAAGACATTCAGATACCTAGTTCCTTAGCTTTAAAGTTCTAATATGCTTTATGGATTCCAGGATATGAAGAAAGATTTCTAATTCCCACTTAACTGTTTTTTTGGGGGGGTGGGGGGGGAACAATACATTAAAATTTCACCTGTATTTTTACACTCCTAATACTAAAAATACAAACTTTTGTTTTACAACTGTAACTATTCAATATACATGGTTTTTATAAAGTTGTTGGGCAGCATATGCATTCCCCCATGTAATCACAAATTCCAACATTACTTTTAAGGGCAGCATAACATTTCACTCACTCAAAACCCTATCGTCATTCAACATACATTTACTGATCATTTACCTTACCCCAAAAACCAAAGTGCACTGGGGAAGACCATCATTCACTTGCTCAATCATCCGAGTGATACTATGTGCCAGGCCTTGTGCTAGCCATTGGGGGACCACAGCGTACAAGATCGGTCACAGGGGACAGGGGACCACAAACAAGTAACCAAGCAACAAAGTACAGTCTGTGTTAAGTGATGAAAGAAAGGGAAAAAGTAAACGGTGGAGACCCATTTACGTAAGATACCACAACGAACAAGACTGCCCATAAAAGCACACAGTGCAGCATGAGCAGCAGACAATAAAATGATCAGGCCAAGTGCTAAGACATGCTAGAGTAGGCTGCAGTGCTCCAGGATCACAAACTAGGACAGCTAGGAAACCTGCCTGAGGTCCAAGGAATGGGTGAAAGTCAGTTACAGGAAGGGGATGGGAGTAGGAAATGGGAAGAGGTCCAACATAGGCAAGGTGCGATCATGTGTATAAATTCTCAGGAAGAGGAAAAGGTTTACGTGGCTGAAGCATACCACTTAAGAGAAAAGGGCAGACTGGGGTAGGCGCAGGGTGACCCAACTATCCTGGTTTTAGTGCTCAAAGTCTGGCATCCCAAGAAATGCCTCAGTTGTGCTCAAGTAAATCATGATAGTTGGTCATCCCAGGTAGGAAATGAGGGGGAGAACAGGGCATGGACATGGACTGAAGAACAAGTCTAATCAAAGCAGTACTACTAGAACAAAGATCCACTGGTGGAAAACTTGAGTGAATTTAGGATTTCAGAGGTAGGGCCATACATGTGGATATCTGAGACAGAGCAGAGCTTAAAGACCACTAGTATTCAGTGACCGACTGGTCACTAGCCTCCCTCCAAAACCTATCTCAAATCAATCTATTTTTATCTTTTTTGCCACTACCCTGGTCCAAGCCACCACTACCTCACCTGGATTACTGTGCTAGCCTCCATACTGAACTCCCTGCTTCCATTCTTCCTGACTCCAATCTATTTCCCACCCAACTGTCCCAAGTTAAGAGCTAAAAAAATGTTCACCAGGTTCCTTTAATTCACCACTGCATACACAGCACCTCGCTAGGGCAATGTCTGAGATGTAAAAGGCATTTAATATCTGTTTGCTTAATGAATCAAGAACTTATACTGGGATACTGGGTAAGTCATCTTCAGGGAAACCCATGGACATCTCTCAGGACAACATCAGAAGTACAGGCCTGGAAACTGGTACCAAGTTCTCTGGAGAATGAAGGAATAATAGGTAACAGTAGTAAGGAAAGGTGCCTGGGTATCCAGGTAGAGAAAAGAAGCCTGAAAAACAGGGAATTTTATCTTAGAGGAAGGCAGCATCCATCTATCTGGGAGGGCTATTAGAGAAAGTACAGGACTTCCTCAGGAAGAGTTCAGCCAAGAAGGTAAAAGAAATCTGTTCTGAAAATGGGTTAAAAGTATTTACTTCATACACTCAACATTTATTGAACATTTTCTTCTATGTGCAGCTAGTATTATGAAATGGTGTTCCAGAATGTACAGTGGGAGGCTGCATCAGGGGAAGGCAAACACTAGAACATGGAGGTGAAATTGCCATAGCGAACTGTTGCTAATGAGCCACTGCTCATTAGATTTTAAGCAACAACCAAAAGTAACAAGGACTGGTTTTAAGGCAGTAGTATGCAATCTTAGCCACATATTAAAAATCATTTGAGCTCTTACCGTATGATCCAGCAAATGCACTACTGGGTATTTACCCCAAAGATACAAAAGTAGGGATCCGAAAGGGTACATGCACCCTGATGTTTATAGCAGCAATGTCCACAATAGCCAAACTATGGAAAGAGCCAAGATGTCCATCGACAGATGAATG
>NW_027814536.1:0-278 GCF_054177405.1 Leptonychotes weddellii | reverse complement strand
CAGGGAGCCCAATGCGGGGCTCGATCCCAGGACCCTGGGATCATGACCTGAGTCGAAGGCAGACGCTTATTGACTGAGCCACCCAGGAGCCCCTAAAATTGTGCATCTTAAAGATTGACTTGATAGTGGTATGCACTGGGAACTGGATAATGTGAGAAGACTAGAAATTTAGCAATGAATTCGAATAGTCGAAAAAGAATATCATGATGAAATGAAGCTGGAATAGGATGAGAGCATGTGAATGAACAGGAAGAGGATATCTGGGAAACTGGGTAGAT
>NW_027814535.1:0-278 GCF_054177405.1 Leptonychotes weddellii | reverse complement strand
TTGGTCTGGAGTTTACCGTTGTTATTTGTGGAGAATCTGTTAAAAAAGGCTTACTTTGCCATATCAGAAGCAGAATGTCCGTATCGTTATCTTTAACAGCAACCAAGATCCTTTACTATAGAAATACAAATGTCCTCGCATAGCCAGAGGAATGTTGAAAAAGAAAAGCAAAGCCGGCGGCATCACAATTCCGGACTTCCAGCTCTATTACAAAGCTGTTATCATCAAGACAGTATGGTACTGGCACAAAAACAGACACATAGATCAATGGAACAGAA
>NW_027814533.1:0-278 GCF_054177405.1 Leptonychotes weddellii | reverse complement strand
TGGTTATGCCCATTCCTGCACGTATTGTCTGTGGCTGCTTTTATACTACCATGTGAGTTGAGCAGTTGAGAAAGAAATCTTATGGCCCATGAGAATGAAAGGATTTACTCCCTGGTCCTAATAAAATAAAGGTTTACTGATGCCTGCTATAAAGGACGAAGAAGAAAAGACATGCAGGGATTGATTATATTACTGAATACATATGCATTATGTAAAAAATAATAAACTCTTCCATTTTGAATAAAAATGCATAATCTTTTAAAGATATTTGCATCTAT
>NW_027814532.1:0-278 GCF_054177405.1 Leptonychotes weddellii | reverse complement strand
AGTAAGCCAAGGGTAGAGAGTTTTTGTAGAATGTGTGTGGATTAAGAAGTGAAATAAAAATATTTTAGTTTTGGGCAGAATTTCCACTGTTCTGGTAAGAACTAAATCCATACACGTGTATGAGCTACCAAATGTGAACTGTGTAATTTTGGTGATTCTACATATAAGATAAGTGCTCTTATATTTGTATTTAAAGCCAACATTACACAACAAAGATGAATGATAAAATTCATGCTAATAATTTAAAAGTTTGATTTTTCTTTACTTAGAATGACATT
>NW_027814531.1:0-278 GCF_054177405.1 Leptonychotes weddellii | reverse complement strand
GTTCTCTTTTCCCTTGGGTGAGGAGGAAAACAAGGTATTGGACCTGTTGTTGGCAGATTTGTGCCTTCTTCCATGAGGCTCGGTATCCCGAGTCTGACAGGAGCTGTAGGAGGGCCTTTGTGCCTTTTATGCAGTCTTCATGTTGTCACTGGCGAGGAGGAGGTCATCCACTTACTGAAGGAGGGTGCATCGTGTGGCGTCTCTTGGGAAGCTGGCAAGGTCTGTGGCCAGTGCTTCCCCATAGAGTGTTGGTGAGTTTTGAAACCCCTGCAGGAGGC
>NW_027814530.1:0-278 GCF_054177405.1 Leptonychotes weddellii | reverse complement strand
TGAGTGATGGAGAACCATCATAGGATTTTAATAGGAGAAGCATATGATCACGTTTAACCTTTATATGATTACATTTGGGTGGATCTGTAGTGAATAGAGCTACACCTTTTTGTTTAATAATAATAGCTTGATAGGGGGCAGAGCAAGATGGCGGAGGAGTAGGAGACCTGGATTTCGTCTCCTCTCAGGAATTCAGCTGGATAGGGATCAAACCATTCTGAACACTTACAAACTCAACAGGAGATCGAAGAAAGGAATAGCAACAACTCTCTGAACAG
>NW_027814529.1:0-278 GCF_054177405.1 Leptonychotes weddellii | reverse complement strand
GACATTTCTAGGCTTGTTTATAACAACCTACTCAAACATTTTGACTTATTATGAAAACAATTCAAGGGCCTTCGACTTCTCCAGTGACAAGGTATCTTGAGAAAATATATGGAGGGGAATCTCTGTGACAGGTAAGATGTTGTCACAAAGTGACTGACTTGACAGGAAAAGCTAGTTTTAGAATTCTCTTTGAATTCCAAGCAGTGTTTGCCTGAGAAGGAGGGAGGTTCGCAGGCGGCATTTTTGTTTGCTGTTCTTGGGCCAGTCCGGTTGTGAAG
>NW_027814528.1:0-278 GCF_054177405.1 Leptonychotes weddellii | reverse complement strand
GTTCCTGTGAGTGTGGGCCTTGTGTCTTGGAGGTGGAGGGGCTGGGTTGCAGCCGCCTGTGCCTGTAGCGGGCAGGTCTACTGGGCCAGCGCACCGCGGTGCGGTGCGTGGCGGTGAGGGTGCAGCGGGGCAGAGGGTGTTTGGAGGAAGGGTTGTTGGGCAAGGGGTGGGGGCGGTGGAGGCACAGGGAGAGGAAGGGAAGCCGAAGGGGAAAGAAAAAAGCAAAGAAAGTATCCTCAAGACAAGAACCCATTCCAGGACGGTCTCCCATCCAAGTC
>NW_027814527.1:0-278 GCF_054177405.1 Leptonychotes weddellii | reverse complement strand
TTCCCTCTCTCGCTGTCTCTCTCTCTGTCAAACAAATAAATAAAATCTTTAAAAAAAAACAAAAAAAAAGAAAATGAAAAGGCAAAGCACAGAATGGGAGAAGATTTTCTTTTTTTTTTTAAGATTTTATTTATTTATTTGACAGAGACAGAGACAGCGAGGACAGGAACACAAGTAGGGGGAGAGGGAGAGGGAGAAGCAGGCTTCCCACCGAGCAGGGAGCCCGATGTGGGGCTCGATCCCAGGACTCTGGGATCATGACCTGAGCCGAAGGCAGC
>NW_027814526.1:0-2724 GCF_054177405.1 Leptonychotes weddellii | reverse complement strand
GGTGGTGATGGTGGAGGAAGTGATGGAGGAGGTGGTGGAGGAGGTGATGATGGTGGGGCTGGAGGAGGTGATGTGGAAGTAGAAGTGGTGATGGTGGAGGAGGTGATGGTGGAGATGGTGATGGAGCAGATGGTGATGATGATGGAGGAGATGGTGAAGATTCTGATGGTGGAAGTAGAGTTGGTGATGGTGGAGAAGGTGATGGAGGAGGTGGTGATGGAAGAGGCAGTGATGGTGAGGGGGGTGATGGAGGACGTGGTGATGGAGGAGGTGGTAATGGAGAAGTTGGAGGTGGTATTGGTGGAGGTGGTGATTATGGAGGTGGTGATGGAGCAGGTGGTGATGGTGGAGGTAGAGGTGGTGATGGAGGAGGTGTCTACTTACCATCTTACACAGTGGCATGAATAAGTCCCCAGCTAACCTGGGTGGAAGCTGACGTCTCACACAGGCATGGAAAGGATGAATGGCCAACTCGGGCTCTACAGCACTTTTGCACGTGCCCACCATTTCAGTGTTGACCTGAAGATCAGATTTCTTGTGACCTCCACATCAAGAGCAGTCCTTGTTCTCATTCACAAATACCCAGGGGACCCTTACAGGCTAGTACATTGAAAAATATCTGAAAACTGCTGTCTCCCTTGTTTCTAAGACATCAGAGGATGTCCTACCATCTCCCCCAAAGAAAACACTCCCTCTGCTGTGGGAAAGCCATGGGAAGCTTCAGCCTCAAAACACAACGTGGGACGGCTTAAAGGGAAAGCAGATCCTTGCCTGGGTTTGAGTCTCCTCTACTGAGCCCTTAGAAATGCAGATCTATCGGGGCACCTGGGTGGCTCAGTCGTTAAGCGTCTGCCTTCGGCTCAGGTCATGATCCCAGGGTCCTAGGATCGAGCCTCGCATCGGGCTCCCTGCTCAGCGGGAAGCCTGCTTCTCCCTCTCCCACTCCCCCTGCTTGTGTTCCCTTTCTCGCTGTGCCTCTCTCTGTCAAATAAATAAATAAATAAATAATCTTTAAAAAAAAAAAGAAATGCAGATCTATCTAGGTTGGTGTGCCAGGCTCCCCCCACCCACCTTTTCTGGATTCATCATCTAGCTGAGATGGAGTCTTTTTTAAACTGTCTTCTCCCTTAGTGCTCTCTTGCCACCATGGAGCCCTCCAAAAGCCAGAGCCAGCCGTTCATGCAGGCGTGCAGGCCAGTGAGAGCGATTTCTTGCAGTCATGATTCCCCGGGAACATTACGTGGTCAGAAGCACACATCAGAGGAGGGCTGTGTGATCTCAGTGGCTACATGGCCTGACTTTAAAATTCACCCAGGGGATTTTGCCCTCCCATCTGAGCTTCCCAGATGCCTTCACATCAAACGGTCAAGCCCGTTTTTGTCAGCCTCTCTTATGCCTTTTTAAAGCCATTCTCATCTTCCATGTGTTGATTCCGTTGGAAATGGGGGCCTATACAAAAAGACGAAAAGGCATTTCCTTATGAGTATCCTCTTAGGTCAGATGTACAAGGGCCGAGCATTCACGAAGACACCTGTTTCATGTGTCTGCGAAAGCCACAAGTTCAATCTCAGCTACACAGCCTCTTTTAAACAGGCGAAGTGGACCAAAGAGCAGGAGGAAAGAACTTCCAGTAGGTGCGTCTTTAGCTCAGAAGCCACCAAACAGACAGGGAAGAGGAGCATAAGGCTCTAACAGCGCATGTTCCAACAAATAAAAAATGCATTTTGTTCCAAGTAACAGAAAAATGAAAACCACAAATTTCACCCTGCAGTGACATTTTTAATCAGCAAAGCGTAACTCTGGGGGCATATATTCTCAGGGTTACTCTTCCTTCATTCCCTCAGCAAATAAAGCACTGACTCTGTGAGCGTCCGCCACTGTCCCAGACGCCCGCATACCGGCGAAGGTGGCAGGACAGACCGATTTCTGGCCTCATGGCACTTCTGCCGTCGCAGGTGAAGGGAGGTGTCGCGCAAGGTAGACAGTAGAACAGGCTCACCCCCAAGGTAGTACCGCGTGGGGTTGCGTAGGATGGAGAAGATAAACGGGCTCAGGAGACGTGGGGTACCAGGTGGGCGGGGCTGCTTTCAGGTGATAGAGCAAGAGACTGAACACCGACAGGGAGAGGCAGTCCAGAGTCCGGGGGAGATGAGTTCCAGGGAGAAGGATCAGCAAGCACAACATCCCAGAAGTAAGACCAGCTGCACGCTCCAGCGAGGAAAGAGGGCCAGTGTAGCTAGGGCTCCCTGGACGAGAGAAGGAGGGAGGGAGACACTGGAGAAAAATCAGTCAGGGCCCCAATCCTGCAGCTCGTACCTTGGCAGGGCACGGCAGTAACATAATCCAGGCTGTCTAGCAAGACGGCTGAGCTCCTGGGAACAGCGAGGGTGGAGGAGCAGGGTCGGTAGGGTGGAAGCTGGGCTATCAAGGAAGATTCTATAGCAGGGGTCCAGGTGAAAATACAGACAGGAGCAACGCACATCCAACCAGAGAAGATGTCAGGGTGGCCTTTAAAATTCAGAATGGGCACTCAGCTCTCACTTCTTAAAGCAGTTTTCCAAGAGGACTTTTCCTGCACAGCTGTTAGGTGCTTTAATTAATAATCAGTACGTGCCCTCTTTAATACCCATCACCAGGCTAACCCATCCCCCCACCCCCTCCCCTCTAGAACTCTGTTTGTTTCTCAGAGTCCATAGTCTCTCACGGTTTATCTCCCCCTCCAAT
>NW_027814525.1:0-13577 GCF_054177405.1 Leptonychotes weddellii | reverse complement strand
TGACCTATTTTTATTGATTTTGAGGGGGGTTCTCTATGCCTACTGGATTTTGAAACCTGTTTCCTTCCCCAAATTAGGGAAGTTCTGTGCTATAATTTGCTCTAATATACCTTCTGCCCCTCTCTCTCTTTCTTCTTCTTTTTTTTTTTAAAGATTTTATTTATTTATTTGAGAGAGAGAGAATGAGAGACAGAGAGCATGAGAGGGAGGAGGGTCAGAGGGAGAAGCAGACTCCCTGCTGAGCAGGGAGTCTGATGCGGGACTTGATACCGGGACTCCAGGATCATGACCTGAGCCAAAGGCAGTCACTTAATCAACTGAGCCACCCAGGCGCCCCTCTGTCTGTCTTCTGGGATCCCAATTATTCTAATATTGTTTCATCTTATGATATCACTTATCTCTTGAATTCTGCCCTCGTGATGCAGTATTTGTTTATCTCTCTTTTTCTCAGCTTATTTTCCATCATTTGGTCTTCTGTATCACTAATTCTCTCTTCTGCCTCATTTATCCTAGCAGTTAGAGCCTCCATTTTTGATTACACCTCATTAGTAGCCTTTTTGATTTCAACTTGGTTAGATTTTAGTTCTTTTATTTGTCCAGAAAGGTGTCTCTAATATCTTCCATGCTCTTTGCAAGCCCAGCTAGTATCTTTAAAATAGTCATTCTGATCTCTAGTTCTGACATCTTACTAATGTCCATATTGATTAGGTCCCTGGCAGTGAGTACTACCTCTTGTTCTTTTTTTTTGAGGTGATTTTTTCCGTTTTGTCATTTTGTCCAGAGGAGAATAGATGAATGAGAGAAAAAAATGCTAACAGGGTAACAATGTCCCCAGAAAAATATACACTAAACAAATCAGAAGAGACGTGAAACTGGGGGAAAAGAAAGGGAAAGAAAGAAAATAGAAAAAAAAAAAAAAGAAAAGGAAAAAGATAAAAAAAAAGAATATGATCAAATATGATCAGGTTAGTGCATAGATCCATGCCACACACGAGATTTTGGGTGCATTTTGGTCTGTTAGAAGAAACTGCCTCCCAAAATTTTAAAGAAAGAAAAACTTATATATGTACAAAAATAAGGGTAAATAGTATGAAGGGATGGAATATGACTATAATGATGAAAACTTAAAAGATTTTATAAAAGGAATTGATAAGTAGTTGGTTGAAAAAAGAAAGAAAAGGAATTAAAAAAAAAAAAAGGAGAGAATGTGATCAGGCAGGAGACTAGAACAAAGCCATACACTAGAAATTTAGAGTATATTTTGGTCTGTTAGAAGAAACTGTATCACAAAATTTTAAAGAGTGAACAACTTATATATATATACCAAAAATAAGAGTAACTACTATGAAGGGATAGAATATGATTCTAAAAATGAAAAATAAAAAAGATTTTTAAAAAAGGGATTGATAAGATGTTGGTTGCAAAAGGGAAAAAGAAAAATTCAAAAAAAAAGAAAAAGAAAGAAAAGAAAAATAAAATAACTTTGAAAGACTAAAGAATCATGGTAAAAAAGCCATGAATTCTATGTGCAGTATTCCCCTAGCACTGGAGTTCTGCCGTTCTCATTGATTGGTAAACTTGGTCTTGGCTGACGGCTCTTGCTGATCTTCTGGGGGAGGGGCCTGTTGCTGTGGTTCCCAAATGTCTTTGCCAGCGGCAGAATTGCCCCCCCCCTTTGCCGGTCCGGGCTAAGTAATCTGCTCGGGTTTGCTCTCGGGAGCTTTTGTTCCCTGCAAGCTTTCCGTACAGCTTTGGAGGACAAGAGTGAAAATGGCCACCTCCCAATCTCTGCCCCAGAGCAGCCAAGAACTTGGGGCCCCACTCCTCAGTGAGCCCCCAGAGAAAAACAGTCAGTCACTCCTGTCTCCCTGGTCTCTGGCCATGCTCCATGCTCACCCACCCTGTGACTGAAAGTTTCTATCTCTGGCACCTGACTCGGTGTGGAGTCTCCAAACCTAGCAGATCCCTGCAGTGCACTCCTGTGCTGCTCCTCCCAGGGGAGGAAGGGGAGTCTCCCCAGATCTGCCGCTTGTTGGGTCCCTGCTGGAAGAGCAGTGGCCTGACTGTTCCGTGGATCACGGTTTATGGCAACCCCAAGCTAAGAGCCCACTCCTTGGCTCCGTCTCTGCAGCCGGCTTCCCTGCTTGGATACCTGGGAGCTCTGCCACACCCAGGCACCCCCAGGCTTTCTGTGACCCCGAAGGTCCTGAGACCACACTGTCCCTGCGAGGGTTTCATTCCCCACTTAGCCACTGGAGCAACGTCCCTCAGCGGAGCCGACTTCTAAAAGTTCTGATTTTGTGCTCCACTGCTCTATCACTTGCAGAAGCAGCCAACAGAGGCCTCCTCCCCCACAGTCTATCCTTCTGAATATCGCCTCAGATTCACTTCTCCACACGTCCTACCTTCTGGAAAGTGGTCACTTTTCTGTTCAGAGAGCTGCTGCTATTCTTTTCTTCGATCTCCTGTTGAGTTCCTAGGTGTTCAGAATGGTTTGATCTATCTAGCTGAATTCCTGGGACCAGACGAAATTTAGGTCTCCTACTCCTCTGCCATCTTCCATCAGTGCTGTTTTTATCAATGTCAGTTACTTCTAAATTTTATTTTATTTATTTATTTTTAAAGATTTTATTTATTTATTTGAGAGAGAGAATGAGATAGAGCATGAGAGGGGGGAGGGCCAGAGGGAGAAGCAGACTCCCTGCCGAGCAGGGAGCCCGATGCGGGACTTGATCCCGGGACTCCAGGATCATGACCTGAGCCGAAGGCAGTCACTTAACCAACTGAGCCACCCAGGCACCCTACTTCTAAATTTTAGAATCCAATTCTTAGTTTTCTATTTATCAAAGGTATTTGAAATAGCAGATTATTTTCCATTTATTGAAACTATTTATTTATTTTTATTTTTATTTTTATTTTATTATGTTAGTCACCATATAATACATCATTAGTTTTTGATGTAGTGTTCTATGATTCATTGTTTTTGTATATCACCAGTGTTGTATGCAATACGTACCCTCCTTAATATCTATGACCGGGCTACCCCATCCCCTTACCCTCCTCCCCTCTAAAACCCTCAGTTTGTTTCTCAGAGTCCATGGTTCTCTCCCACTCTGATTTCTCCCCCTTTGTTTTTCCCTTCCTTCTCCTAATGTCCTCCATGTTATTCCTTATGCTCCACGACTAAGTGAAACCATATGATAATTGACTTTCCCTGCTTGACTTATTTCACTTAGCATAATCTCCTTCAGTCCCGTCCATATTGATGTAAAAGTTGGGTATTCATCCTTTCTGATGGCTGTGTAATATTCCATTGTATATATGGACCACATTCATCTGTTGAAGGGCATCTCAGCTCTTTCCACAGTTTGGCTATTGTGGACATTGCTGCTATGAACATTGGGATGCATATAGTCATTCTTTTCACTATATCTGTGTCTTTGGGGTAAATACCCAGTAGTGCAATTGCTGGGTCATATGGTAGCTCTGTTTTTAATTTTTTTGAGGAACCTCCACACTGTTTTCCAAAGTGGCTGTACCAACTTGCTTTCCCACTGACAGTGTAGGAGGGTTCCTCTTTCTCCCCTTTCTTATTTGTTGTGGAGAATAACAAATAACATTTGTTATTTCTTGCTTTGTCAATTTTTGCCATTATAACTGGTGTAAGGTGGTATCTCAATGTGGTTTTGATTTGAATTTCCCTGATGGCTAATGATGATGAACATTTTTTCATGTGTCTGTTAGCCATTTGTATGTCTTCTTTGGAGATGTCTGTTCATGTCTTCTGCCCATTTTTTGACTTGATTATTTGTTTTTGGGGTGTTGAGTTTGAGAAGTTCTTTATAGATTTTGGATATCAGCCCATTGTCTGTAGTGTCATTTGCAAAAATCTTCTCCCATTCCGTGGGTTGCCTCTTTGTTTTGTTGACTATTTCCTTCACTGTGAAGAAGCTTTTTATCTTGATGAAGTCCCCAAAGTTCACTTTTGCTTTTGTTTCCCTTGCCTTTGGGGTCGTGTCTTGAAAGAAGTTGCTGTGGCCGATGTTGAAGAGGTTACTGCCTATGTTCTCCTCTAGGATTTTGATGGATTCCTGTCTCACATTGAGATCTTTCATCCATTTTGAGTTTCTCTTTGTGTATGGTGTAAGAGAATGGTCTAGTTTCATTCTTTAAACAGCTGTCCAGTTTTCTCAGCACCATTTATTGAAGAGGCTGTCTTTTTTCCATTGCATATTTTTTTCTGCTTTGTCAAAGATTATTTGACCATAGAGTTGAGGGTCATATCTGGGGTCTTTATTCTGTTCCACTGGTCTATGTGTCTGTTTTTGTGCCAGTACCATGCTGTCTTGGTGATCACGGCTTTGTAATATAGCTTGAAATCAAGCAATGTGATGGCCCCAGCTTTGTTTTTCTTTTTCAACATTTCCTTGATGATTCGGGGTCTTTTCTGATTCCATACAAATTTTAGGATTGTTTGTTCCAGAACTTTGAAAAATTCCATTGGTATTTTTATCAGGATGGTGTTGAAGGTATAGTTTGCTCTGGGCAGCATAGACATTTAAACAATGTTTATGCTTCCAATCCATGAGCATGGAATGTTTTTCCATCTTTTTGTGCCTTCTTCAATTTCTTTCATGAGTGTTCTGTTGTTCCTAGATCCTTTACCTCTTTGGTTGGGTTTATTCCAAGGTATACTATGGTTTTTGGTGCTATTGTAAATGGAATCGATTCTTTAATTTCTCTTTCTACAGTTGCATTGTTAGTGTATAGAAAAGCAACTGATTTCTGTGCATTGATTTTGTATCCAGCCACATTACTGAATTGCTGTATGAGTTCTAGTAATTTGGGGATGAAGTCTTGTTTTCCACATAAAGTATCATGTCATCTGCGAAGAGAGAGACTGTGACTTCTTCTTTGCCAATTTGACAACCTTATTTCTTTATGTTGTCTGATTGATGTTGCCAGGACTTCTAGTACTATGTTGAACAATAGTGGTGAGAGTGGGCATTCTTTTCATATTCCTGATCTTAAGGGAAAGGCTCTTAGCTTTTTCCCATTGAGAATTATATTTGCTGTGGGTTTTTCACAAATGGATTCTATGAAATTGAGGAATGCTTTGTCTATCCCTATACTCTGAAGAGTTTTAATCAGGAAAGGATGCTGCAAATTTGTCAAATGCTTTTTCTTCATCAATTGAGAGGACCATATGGTTCTTTTTCTCTCGTCTTATTAATGTGTTCTATCACATTGATTGATTTGGAAATGTTGAACCACCCTTGCATCCCGGGGATAAATCCCACTTGGTCATGGTGGATGATCCTTTAAATGTACTGTTGGATCCTATTAGCTAGGGTTTTGTTGAGAATTTTGGCATTCATATTCATCAGGGATATTGGTCTGAAATTCTCCTTTTCGATGGGGTCTTTGCCTGGTTTGGGGATCAAAGTAATGCTGGTCTCATAGAATGAGTCTGGAAGCTTTCCTTCTATTTCTATTTTTTGAAACAGCTTCAGGAGAATAGGTATTACTTCTTCATTGAATGTTTGGTAGAATTCCCCAGGGAATCCATCAGACCCTGGACTCCTGTTTTCTGGGAGGTTTTTGATCACTAATTCAATCTTATTACTGGTTATTGGTCTATTCAGGTTGTCAATTTCTTCCTGTTTCAGTCTTGGGAGTTTATAGGTTTCCAGGAAGGCATCCATTTCTTCCAGGTTGCTTAATTTCTTGGCATATAGTTGTTGATAATAATTTCTAACAATTGTTTCTATTTCCTTTGTGTTAATCGTGATTGCTCCCCTTTCATTCATAATTTTATTAATTTCCGTCCTTTCTCTTTTCTTTTGGATAAGTCTGGCTAGTGGTTTATTGATCTTATGAATTCTTTCAAAGAACCAGCTTCTAGTTTCGTTGATCTGCTCTACTGTATTTCTGATTTCTAATTCATTTATCTCTGCCTTAATCTTAATTATTTCTCTTCTAATGTGTGGCTTAGGAATCATTTGTTGTTTTTTCTGTAGTTCTTTAAGTTGTAGAGTTAGTTGGTGAATTTGGGATTTTTCTATTTTTTTTGAACGAGGCTTGGATGGCTATGTATTTCCCCCTTAGGACCGCCTTTGCAGTATCCCATAGGTTTTGGACCGATATGTTTTCATTCTCATTGGTTTCCATGAATTGTTTAAGTTCTTCTTTGATTTCCTGGTTGAGCCTAATATTCTTAAGCAGAGTGGTCTTTAGCTTTCAAGTGTTTGAATTTCTTCCACATTTTTTCTTGTGATTGAGTTCCAGTTTCAAAGCATTGTGGTCTGACAACATGCAGGGAATAATCTCAGTCTTTTGGTATCAGTTGAGATCTGATTTGTGACCTAATATGTGGTCTATTCTGGAGGAAGTTCCATGTGCGCTTGAGAAGAATGAGTATTCTGTTGTTTCAGGGTGGAATGATCTGTATATATCTATGAGGTCCATCTGGTCCAGTGTGTCATTCAAAGATCTTGTTTCTTTGTTGATTTTCTGCTTAGATGATCTGTCCATTGCTGAGATAGGAGTGTTGAGGTCTCCTACAATTAACCTATTATTATCAATATGTCTTTTTATATTGGTTAACAGTTGGCTTATGTAGTTGGCTGTTCCCATGTTGGGGGCATAGAAATTTACAATTGTTAGATCTTCTTGTTGGATCAACCCTTTAAGAGTGATATAGTGTCCTTCTCTGTCTCTAACTACAGTCTTTAGCTTAAAATCTAATTTGTCTGATAGAATTGCTATCCCAGCTTTCTTTTGATGTCCTTTGGCATAAAAGATTGTTCTCCATCCCTTCACTTTCAGTCTGGATGTATCTTTAGGTTCAAAATAAGTCTCTTGTAGACTGCATATGGATGGGTCCTGTCTTTTTATCCAATCTGCAACCTTGTGCTGTTTTATGGGAGCATTTAGGCCATTCACATTGAGAGTGATTATTGAAAGATATGATTTTATTGTTATCATTTTGCTTGTGAAGCCTTTGTTTCTATAGATTGTCTTTGTAAATTTCTGTTCTATATTAATCTTGGGGTTTTTCTTCTTTCTCCTTTTATAGAACCCCCCTTAATATTTCTTGTAGTCTGGCTTAGTGGTCCCATATTCTTTCAGTTTCTGCCAGTCCTGGAAGCTCTGCATCTCTTCATCCATTCTAAATGACAGCCTTGCTGCATAAAGTGTTCTTGGCTGCATGTTCTTCTCATTTAGTACCCTGAATATGTCTTGCCAGCCCTTTCTGGCTTGCCAGGTCTCTGTGGATAGGTCTGACATTATTCTGATGTTCCTCCCTCTGTATGTAAGGAATCTCTTCCCCCTAACTGCCCTTAAGATGGTTTCCTTGGTTCTAAGATTTGCAAATTTTATTATTACATGATGAGGTGTTGGTCTGTTCTCCTTTATCTTGGGAGGGGTCCTCTCTGCTTCTAGGACATGAATGCTTGTTTCATTCCCCAGATTAGGGAAGTTCTCAGTTACAATTTGCTCAAATATATATTCTAGTCCTCTCTCTCTCTCTCTCCACCCCACCAGGGATCCCAATAATTCTGATATTGGAACCTTTCATGGCATCACTTATTTCTCTAATTCTGTTTTCATGGATTTTAATCTGTTTGTTCCAGGCCTCCTCGTGTTCCTTCTTTTCTCATTTTGTCTTCTAGATCACTAATTTGTTCTTCTGTCTCGTTTACCCTAGCTGTTAGAGTACCTAGATTAGATTGGATCTCACTGATATAATTTTTAAGTTCTGCCAAATCAGCTCTCATTTCTGTCCTAGAGACTCTATATTACCATTAATCTTTTCTCCATTCTAGCTATTGTCTTCATAACCATTACCCTGAAGTCTATTTCCGACATCTTGCTTATATCTATATCCATTTGTTCTGTGGCCAAATTCACAGTCTCTGAGTCTTTCCTATTTTGGGGTTTCCTCCTCTTAGTCATTCTGTTGAGGCGTGGTTGAGGGAATGTACAGAGTCCAAATTATTGACCACAACCCAAGCAAGATGAACCTGTTTTATAGGGACCTTAGGGTTGTCAGCCTCTTGTTCTTCCAGGCTGTCTTCTGGGGGAGGGGCCACACTGTTACTCAGGCAACCCTGTTTGGGCATAGTTGCCCTGCCCCCTGTGGGGTGGATGGGCTCAGCAAAAACTGGTGTTTTGGGGCTTTTGTTCTCTGGCAGCTTTCCCTGGCAGTTTTCTCATGTCTCTTCAGAGAGTCAGAGCAGAAGTGACCATTTCCAAACCTTTCCCTCAGAACAGAGAGATCACAGTCTGTTCTTCAGTGAGCTCTCCAGGCCACACTCTCTCTGTTTCTGTCTGTGCTGCTAAAACTGCAGCGTCCTGGGTTGTGGGCCCAGCCCTCACTGCCAGGTCCAGGCACGTCTCTGCCCTTTGTGCTTTTAAAACCACCAGCCACCCCCAGTTCACATGCATGCCCCTGCAGCTCCAGGTGTCAGTCCTGGGGGCTGCCCTAAAGTCCTTTCCCTGCCACTACTGGTCTGCGAGTTTGTGCCCTGTCCCCAGCGGGGGAGGATTTTGTGCTTCTGTGTTATTTCACCTTCCTGGCTCAAGCCCTTATGGCAGCTCTTTCCCCCTTCCATTTATCTTCTGATATCTGCATACAGAATCATGGCTCCCCGCTTCATACCTCGAGACAAACCGCCTGAAATATTCTGTTTGTAGAGATCCAGATATATCTTCCCGCCTCTCAGGCTGATTTTGTGGGTGTCCAGAGTGGTCTGGTAGATATCCAGCTCAATTTCTGAAAAGACTTTATTAAAAAAATTACATAGAGTCATCATTTTCTCCTCATTTTTCTTGGCTATACTATTCACTCTCAATTCTTTCTAATTTCTCAATGTTTTTTTTTCATTTTTTAATCTCTTAAATTGAAAGCTCCAAAACTCAACTGTTGCATTTATTCCAATTCTTGTCTGTGTTAATTCTCTTGTTGATGTCATTCAGTTTAATGATTTTTATACTGCCAAATATATATTGTTAGCCTGGACTGCTGACCTAATCTTCAGGTTTGTGTATTTTCAGAATATATTTTGCATTTTTCTTTGTTAATTTTACACCTAATCATTTTATTTTGTTTTTTTTATTTTTTTTTATTTTTTGGTGCTGTTATTAACAGAGTTGTTTTTCTTAATTTCCTTTTCAGATTGTCATTACCAGTGTATTGAAATACACTTGAATTTATGTATTAATCTTACATCCTGCAAGTGTGCTGATCTCATTTAGTAGTTATAATCATTTTTTATCAGGTTTCTTAGAATTTTATATATAAATGAACATGTCCTCTGTAAGTAGAGATAATTTTACTTCTTCCTTCCCAAATAAATGTTTTATTTATTTACTTTTTCTGGTATAACTGACCTAGCTAAAACCTCTAGTATAATGTTGTTTAGAAGTGGAGAGAGCATATATTCTTTTCTTGTTCCTGGTCTTAGGAAGAAAGATTCAATATTTTACCATAAAGTATGATGTTAGCTACGGAATTTCTATAGGTGTCTTTTATCTGGTTCAGGAAATTCCCTTCTAGTTTCAATTTGTTAATTGTTTTTAATCATGAAACAGTGTTAAATTTTGTCAAATGCTATTTTTGTGGCTACTAGGATGATCATGTGGTTTTTGTTTTTCCTTCCATTGATATATTTGATTAAATGATTTTTGGATGTTCTACCAACCTTGCATTCCTGTGATATATCTTACTTAATCATGTTGTAAAGTTATTTTTATATGTTGCTGAATTTGCATTGGTGGCATTTTGTTAAGGATTTTGTCTAAATATTCATAGGGGATATCTGTCTATAGTTTCCTTGTGATGTGTCTGGTTTTGGTATAAGGGTCATAATGACTCATACAGTGAGTTGGATTAATTTCTTTTTCTTACATAGGAAAATGAACTGCATACAATGCTGCCTTGGTTGACTCTGAAAACAAAGTAACATGAGTACATGCCATGTATCTCATCTCAAATCTTGTTTTTCCCACCGAGTAAGTTGTTCATTATCAGAAGAAGGTTCTTCAATCTAAGCAAAATCCAGATGATTCTTTAGCACAAATTCTTTTATAGGTGCAAATTATATATATGTCTGAGGTTATGTCTTCTTTCATGTTTTTTTGCTAACACAAGTAGAAGGAAGGCTCAAGCACAATTTTATATTTAAAAGTTATTTATTTTAAAGCCACATTTCATTTTGATCTCATAATAGAGACCTATAGAAGAGTGGTGGAAGTCTAGCCATAAGTGTAGTAGAGAAGAAAATCTGCACAATAAACAAAAGATGCAAGAACTTTTTTCTCTGTCTTCCATGAATAAATATCAAGTCCAATTTCTTATTGGTTGTGTGAAAATAAAAGCAACCTTAAATTGGGTAATTTGGGTGTTGCAAGAAGTAGATACCTATAGGTGCTCAAATTTCTATTTCTTTTCCATCAAACAAAATGTTTAATTTTGATTTCATATATTTCCAGGAAATGAAAATATTTCTTTCATAAATTTGTGACTGATATTATTTTTTCTTTCCTCTAACATAGCATTCTACAAATATTTAATTCTAGGGGGTTAGAAATAACAAAGATACAGCATTTTAAAACTTTTGCTTTTTATGCAGGCCATGTACTTCAACTGTGTTAGCAGAGGTGATTTCTTGCTTAAGCTCTTCTTATTGGATAGAATTTCATCATGACAACATGTAAGCAATGCTACTGAGTATACTAGGGAAATTTAAAACTCAGAGTATGATTTCCTACCTATTAGCAGAAATTTCAAAGTTTAATAAACCTTTCTATCTAAGAAGATGTGCTACTTAGAAATGCAGAGTGGCCTTAAATGTCTTACAGATTCCCTGGCATTTTCCCCTTCTTATGTAATGCATAGTAATGATTATTGAGAAATATGCACATCAGAAATGAAAATAAATTCTTTCAAATATGAAGAATATTATATTTAAAGAAGTATTTTGAAAGCCTGGCAATGTTTCCTTGGGGCTATTGATGCTATGCATACAGGTAAAATCTGAAGCATAATTCAAATGAAATTTTTTCTCCTACCCTTGGTACCAGATATTCTTGGAAAAATAGAGATACTTTTTAGTAGTCTAGATGACTCAAACTTTTACTTTAATTATATGTGTACATACAGATTTTGCTCATCTGTGTACTATTTTTTTTCTCTGCACTCCCAGGAGTTTGATGTGTGACATTGCCATTGTCCTGGAGAGTTGCTGTTTTTTATTTCCCCAGGCTTTATGTGGAAAAATAATTTCCACACAAACGAGGCAATGACTAGATTGAATGCTTCATAGTTAATATTGGTAAGATGTACGGGTCCACAAACTAAATATGTTATTTTCAAATGTCTTGCTCAACTAACAGGACTATACTAATAATCTATTTCATCTAATGCTTATAATTTTTTTTAAAAAGGTTTATAGCTCTGCTTCATCATAGTGGAATACATATTTAATGGAGAAATATCTCTTTAAATCAATATTTTTACGTGCAAGTATTAGATGGTTGAAAAGAATGAGACTTGATTCTCTACACATACTCCATCTATAGCACATGAAAGGAATTTTATTGGAGGGGAAGAAAACTAAGTATAAACAACTATGCTAGGGATCAGTCATCAAAACTAACTGCTGTAATAGAAAAGTGTATTCTTACTTTATATATAGTGTATTGGGTTGCTCTATTAGTAATAAACATTGTTAAGTGTGGAAAAACTGTGAAATGTTTTGACTATTATGCCTAGCATTTATAGCCTAAAAGACACATTTTTTTCTGATATTTTCTCCCATAAAGCAAATTGCCCGTTCTTGAGGAATGGTGCCTCAGCTTAAAGCCAAGCCAGGTTTTAAGGCTCAAATTTTTCTTTGGCTCTGAGTTTAGTGTATATGATCACTACATTAGCTCTTCTAAAACACTGAATCATAGGAATCTGGGAGAGAAAACAGCAAGGATTCATATTTAAACTTTTAGATTGTGTTACCATTAATAATGTCCACAGATGACTGTTAATGTTCTTTTTTCCCCCTTTCCCCCCCTATTTTTAGCTGTTTAGAAGTTCAAGGCATTAGGGTGAATACATAATGTATATAGAAGATATATACATATATAATATATAGAGAGAATATATATAATGTATATGAGATATATAATGTATATGTATTAATCACCCACAACACTAAATAATGATATAGCTTCCTTTTATGTCTCAATATAAAAACATTTCCTTATTTCATATAAAAAGTCTTTCTCACATGTATTCATTTACCCAAATATGTTTCATCGGTTTTATTTTTTTTTATTTTTTTATTTTTTTTAAAGATTTTATTTATTTATTTGAGACAGAGAGAATGAGAGACAGCATGAGAGGGAGGAGGATCAGAGGGAGAAGCAGACTCCCTGCCGAGCAGGGAGCCCGATGCGGGACTCGATCCCGGGACTCCAGGATCATGACCTGAGCCGAAGGCAGTCGCTTAACCAACTGAGCCATCCAGGCGCCCCGGTTTTATTTTTTTATTATTTTTTTTAAAGACTGATTTATTTATCTGAGAGAGAATGAGAGAATCTCAAGCAGATTCCCCACTGAACATGAAGCCCAATGCAGGGCTCAATCTCTTGACCCTGAGATCATGACCTGACCTGAAACCAAGAGTCAGATGCTCAACCAACTGAGCCACCTAGGTGCCCTTCATTGTTTTAAAAAAGAAGGTCTATGTACATCTCACAGACAAATGTACATGCTAAAGGAGTATATGGATCATATATTTCTTTCCAGGTGTCCCAGGGGCTACATAGGCACAGAATTTATTTGCTGTGGTTTCACTTGGGAACATAATTTTCAATCCCTTATAGTGATGCTGGTATTTCCTGTAAGACATATACTCAATAGAATTTTCTAATATTTAAACCCTAAGTGAACAAAAATTTGTTTTAGGAGTATAATTAGAGACCTGAAAGAGATAAGGAATATGGGATAGAATATAAAGCTATAGTTGTTACATTTTTTAAAGATTTATTTATTTATTTATTTATTTATTTATTTATTTGAGAGAGAGAGCGAGATGACCTGAGCTGAAACCAAGACTCAGACACCCAACCAACTGAGCCACCCAGGCATCCCAACAGTTGTTACATGTTTTAAGTCACTTCAGACACTGACTGGACTGCAAGCTTCAGTTGTGATACAATTAGTAGATTTTATAGTCTCCAAATGGCGTATTTCTTTGAGTGTGTGATTAAGATGCATCAAGGTGGCTAAGATAAGGAGGTTTATAATCATAGTATAGTTAATAAATGAAATGTAGAAAATAAAATATAGGCAATAGAGGAAGATGTTTATCTTTTACAAATAAAAGTTGAAAGACCATACTTTCTTTTTTTTTTTTAAAGATTTTATTTATTTATTTGAGAGAGAGAATGAGACAGAGAGAGAGAGCACGAGATGGGGGAGGGTCAGAGGGAGAAGCAGGCTCCCCGCCGAGCAGGGAGCCCGATGTGGGACTCGATCCTGGGACTCCAGGATCATGACCTGAGCCGAAGGCAGT
>NW_027814524.1:0-278 GCF_054177405.1 Leptonychotes weddellii | reverse complement strand
TCAGAGTGGAAACAGCAAATTGCTGAAAGTCAGGCTACAAGCATCATAAAAATATTGTCTTTCTCTTTCTTTCTTTCTTTTTCTTTCTTTCTTTCTTTCTTTCTTTCTTTCTTTCTTCCTTCCTTCCTTCCTTCCTTCCTTCCTTCCTTTCTTCCTTTCTTTCTTTCTTTCCTTCTTTCTTTCCTTCTTTCTTTCTTTCTTTCTTTCTTTCCTTCTTTCTTTCTTTCCTTCTTTCTTTCTTTCCTTCTTTCTTTCTTTCCTTCTTTCCTTCTTTCTTT
>NW_027814523.1:0-278 GCF_054177405.1 Leptonychotes weddellii | reverse complement strand
CAAAGATAGGGAGCTCTTCATTCATTCAAAGATTATTTGCACATCAAACAACCATGATTAAGCATATAAAATATGTAAAGTACCTGAAGAGAATACATACTTGCCCCTTGAGAGAGTACTGGGATGAGAGAGTAAAGGAACTTACTCTGAAAGATACTTCTCTAGTCTTGACAACCTTCTATCATGTCAAGAACCTATCTACACCTGGAAAAAAAAAAAAAAAGAAAAGCCCACGTTTAATAGTAGTGAGAAAAGATTACACCTATGCTTAAAGCTTT
>NW_027814522.1:0-278 GCF_054177405.1 Leptonychotes weddellii | reverse complement strand
TGCTCCCCCTGCTCATGCGCTCTCTCTCAGACAAATAAATAGATAAAATCTTTAAAAAAAAATTGACACTGGAAACTACAAGACATTGCTGATAGAAATTAAATGCCTGTGCTAAATATAGCATATCCATTTATATCTATCCACTGTCAATATACCATGGATTAGACGAGCCAACATTGTTAAGATGTCAATCTGTCTCATCTCTTCAATAAATGGTGCCAGTAAAATTGGACAGCTATATACAGAAGAATGAAACTCGACCATTCTCTAACACCATA
>NW_027814521.1:0-278 GCF_054177405.1 Leptonychotes weddellii | reverse complement strand
TGCACACTTTGTGCTGTTTTATATGTTGTCTTACAATCTTTACTGATCATGTGCTAATAGCATTTTATTTCTCTGTATATCCATTTACCCATTTGTCCAGCTGTCCACCCATCCATCTGTGCATGCTTTCATCCATCATCCATCCACCCACCCACCACATTATTCCTTCAAGGATGTGAGGGAACTTATAAGTAATACTGTATTAAAATGTTAAATTAAGATAGACACTGGGGAGGGTATGTCCTCTGGTAAGCGCTGTGAATTGTGCAAGACTGTTG
>NW_027814520.1:0-278 GCF_054177405.1 Leptonychotes weddellii | reverse complement strand
TTTGATTTGTATTTCCCTGATGCCGAGTGATGTTGAGCACTTTTTCATGTGTCTGTTGGCCATTTGGATGTCTTCTTTGGAAAAATGTCTGTTCATGTCTTCTGTTGGGCGGGTCTTAATATGGACACTCAAAGTGCTTGGTCACTTTGTAGCTGTCCCCAGCTCTGGCTTTGCCCTGAGTCCACTGTCCTCCCTGCTGGAACCCATGACTCCTGGCAGAGTTACTTGGAGTCCACTAACTTCTCAGACCACTGCTGGGTCACCCTCACCCTCGCCCT
>NW_027814519.1:0-278 GCF_054177405.1 Leptonychotes weddellii | reverse complement strand
GAAACAGCAAATTGCTGAAAGTCAGGCTACAAGCATCATAAAAATATTGTCTTTCTCTTTCTTTCTTTCTTTTTCTTTCTTTCTTTCTTTCTTTCTTTCTTTCTTTCTTTCTTTCTTCCTTCCTTCCTTCCTTCCTTCCTTCCTTCCTTTCTTCCTTTCTTTCTTTCTTTCCTTCTTTCTTTCCTTCTTTCTTTCTTTCTTTCTTTCTTTCCTTCTTTCTTTCTTTCCTTCTTTCTTTCTTTCCTTCTTTCTTTCTTTCCTTCTTTCCTTCTTTCTTT
>NW_027814518.1:0-278 GCF_054177405.1 Leptonychotes weddellii | reverse complement strand
TGCTCCCCCTGCTCATGCGCTCTCTCTCAGACAAATAAATAGATAAAATCTTTAAAAAAATATTGACACTGGAAACTATAAGACATTGCTGATAGAAATTAAATGCCTGTGCTAAATATAGCATATCCATTTATATCTATCCACTGTCAATATACCATGGATTAGACGAGCCAACATTGTTAAGATGTCAATCTGTCTCATCTCTTCAATAAATGGTGCCAGTAAAATTGGACAGCTATATACAGAAGAATGAAACTCGACCATTCTCTAACACCATA
>NW_027814517.1:0-278 GCF_054177405.1 Leptonychotes weddellii | reverse complement strand
GATGCGGGACTCGATCCCGGGACTCCAGGATCATGCCCTGAGCCGAAGGCAGTCGCTTAACCAACTGAGCTACCCAGGTGCCCCTCTAACATGTACTTTTTAAATATACTGTTGCTGAAATAAAGATGGAGAGGTTTATTTAATATGGTCACAGTGCTCTCTTTTTCCCCCTGAAAAGATGCTATTAAATCAATGGTAACTGATAATCACTGGCAGCTTAAAAGAAACATGATAATTATATAATTCAATATTTAATCATTATCTTGTTATATGTTAAG
>NW_027814516.1:0-278 GCF_054177405.1 Leptonychotes weddellii | reverse complement strand
TTATATATAAGAATATATATTTATAAATTTTTACAAATTTCATAAATATATATAATATATATAATATATAAATTATATGTTTATATATTATATATAATTTTATAAATACATGTAAATTCTTTTTCTTTTTTTTTAAGATTTTATTTATTTGAGAGAGAGAGAGAGAGAGCATGAGCAGGGGTGAGAGAGGCAGAGGGAGAGGGAGAAGCAGACTCCCTGCTGAGTAGGGAGCCCGACACGGGGCTTAATCCCAGGATCCTGAGATCATGACCTGAGCC
>NW_027814515.1:0-278 GCF_054177405.1 Leptonychotes weddellii | reverse complement strand
GTTATGCACAAACAATGAATCATGGAACACTTCATCTAAAACTAATGATGTAATGTATGGGGATTAACATAAGAATAAAAAAAAAAAAAGATTATAAAAATTCTTCTTAATCTTCCAAAGGGTCACTGTACTGATAACATTTGGAAAACACCAGACATTTACCATTATATAAAATCTGTTTTCTTCAGATACTCTAAAACTGATTTTGTGAAGTACTAGTACTCAAAAGATAAAAAGTGAATTCATCACGGCTTTCTAGATCAGTCTTGAGGACCAAG
>NW_027814514.1:0-2724 GCF_054177405.1 Leptonychotes weddellii | reverse complement strand
AAAATAAAATAAAATAAAATAAAAAAATGTTAGACCGAATGCTCACACGTGTCATCCTTCCCTCCCCGGAAACCATTTCTGTTACAGTGTAGCACAGCCAAAAAGGAAGCCACAGGCTTGGAGCATCAGAGTCCTGTGGAGTTGAGTCATAGAAGGCCAGGCCCTGAGACGGCAGGGCCCTGGCCTAGAGGAGAACACAGACAACACCCGAAACAGAGGGATCAAGTAAAATCTGTACTCCAAGTGGTGCACCCCGTTACCCCACCTCAGCCCTCTCTGCTACTAGGACGGAGGACACCAGCAAGCGAGCGCCTGCCTTCCAGCAAGAAGAGAAAGAACTTGTTTTGAGAGAAAGGACACAGACCAGACCAAAGACTTCCCTTTCCGACGTTCAGGAAGTCTCCAGCACCACGATGGACTCCTATCAAATTACCCCACAGAAGCCCCTGAACAAGCCTTACTAATGAAAACAGATTCTGTTCACCTTTTTAAGGGAACACTATTAGGATCACCAGACATCTAAGGGAAACTGCGTCCAGGGAAAAGGACATGAACATAAAGCAGCTGATAGGATTATTCTCAAGAAACTGAGCCCCTAGCAAAATGAGACACAAGCAGCATTCATGTGTTCCTGTTCATTTAGGCACCGTTTAGGGCTTCAGCCAGGCAAATACATCACTTTGAGATATATATATACACATATATATATATTAAGATTTTATTTATTTATTTGACAGAGACACAGTGAGAGAGAGAACACAAGCAGGGGGAGTGGGAGAGGGAGAAGCAGGCTTCCCGCCAAGCAGGGAGCCCGATGCGGGGCTCGATCCCAGGACCCTGGGATTATGACCTGAGCTGAAGGCAGATGCTTAACGACTGAGCCACCCAGGCGCCCCTCACTTTGATATATTTTTAATTAGGAGGACAAACCATATGAAATCACCACTCGTATAGGTAAAAATAGTCTAATATTACCAATTTCACATGTTCAACATAACAACTTTAAAAAAAAAATAAGGATAGAATTAACTCAATATCTAGGCCAGCAATCAAGGAAGAAACAAGGAGTGGAGGATTTTAAAATCATGTAAGAATAGCAAGATCTGAGCTTTAAAGCTTACAAAACAGGCTGATATACAGCGTCTTGTTTGACCATTAAACAACTATGTAATTATAATTATTATAATATATTTAAAAATCTAACTATTGAGAAATCCAAGACCAAATAAATGAAGCTACCTGCTGGAACACAGCTTTTTTTTGGCAAGTGGTTAGTGGAGATGGGACCAGAGCTCTAGATGACTGACTCCATGCCCTTGACTTCCATTACCCGAAAGTAATGGGGCAAGATGGGAACTTGGGGCACCAGGAGACAGAGGCAGTGGGGAGGGCATAGTAAGGGACAATATGCAAACAGGGGTGAAAGAAGCCTGAAACACAGGAGCTTATGTTCATGGAGCCAGAACTTGCACGAATCCATGTAATTAAGAGAGCCTTGTGCTGGCAGCAGACTCTTGAACTGACCCAGGGGAAAAACACGCATGACACTGATTCCAAGAAGGATAAAGTTGACATATTCCAGATGTGAAGCAATTAAACCCTCACTTGGAAAGAATGACCCACATAACTGCAAAATGTCCATGTTAAGAAATTAAAACGTATATACCCACATAAAAATACAGGAAAGAAAACACTCTGGTCAGATTTCTGGAGACTAAATCAGCAAATGTGCCACACATACATGCACCCCCCACACATCTGGACATGCGTGCAAGCACAAACACGCACACACTCGCACACGCACACACACGTGTGTGCCCGTGTGTGCTCACAACGTGAATACACGCATGCACACACATACCCGCAAACGTGTGCACACACCCACAGTGAGCCATGCAAAACAAGGTCAAACAAGGCACTTGGGCTGCTGGGGGTCTGCCCTCGGCAGGAGGATTGTTATGTCCCTGTCCTCCTGTTCTTGTCTAGAAACGAATCCCATTCACACACTAAGGCCTGTGCTTGCTGAATTCGATTCAGCTCCCTTTGGAGCCAAAGGACACCTGTGTGACTCATGAGACCTGATTTCATTTTCTCTTTCACAGGAGGCTCTAGGACAGACAGAGAAAGAAAATGTAGGCAGAGGATGGATGGAGATGATGCCTGGAGAGTCACTCCAGGATGCCCCAGGACCCACTGTGTACAAATATTCACGGGGGGATGAAAGAACCGTCCGCAAACCGAGACTGCACGGGGTGAACTTTCCTGCAACTCAGAGCAGGGGAAGGCAGACGTCTTCGAAAAAGTCCCACCAACTGTGTTGACGCGGCTGTGCTGAGGCTTACAGGAATTCCGCATTCCCTCCCACCTGTAACCCTCACACTCCGCTGGAGAAAGAGCAGTGACTTGGACTCTGGCTCCTCTCTCCCTCCCCCGCAGAGCAGGTGGCTGGGGCACCTGTGAGGCCAGAATGTCAGCAGAGATGCTCACCCCTCCTCCGGGGAAAGGGGATCCCAGCCCATAGTCAGGCTAGTCCAGGCCCCCCTCCAGGCCCCCCTCCAGACCCTCCTCCAGGCCCCCCTCCAGGCCCCCCTTCAGGACCCCTCCAGACCCTCCTCCAGGCCCCCATCCAGGCCCCCCTCCAGGCCCCCCTCCAAACCCTCCTCCAGGCCCCCTTCCAGGGCCCCCTCCAGGCCCTCCTCCAGGTCCCCCTCCAGGCCCCCCTTC
>NW_027814513.1:0-278 GCF_054177405.1 Leptonychotes weddellii | reverse complement strand
AGCAAGAAGATTTTCACCATATGCATTTAGGTAGTGATTTATGGATCCTCCTCAAATATACCTACTACCCCATTTATTCAAGAATGTCTGAATCTTGAGTAACTTGCTCTAGCTCTGCAAATACACAAAGAAAATTGGATCATGTGAAGAATAGGTATCCTTTTGCAAGGAAATTGTCAAAGATGAGTTTTTTTTTTTTTCAGGTTTTATTTATTTATTTTATTTTATTTTATTTTATTTTATTCTTATGTTAATCCCCATACATTACATCATTAGTT
>NW_027814512.1:0-278 GCF_054177405.1 Leptonychotes weddellii | reverse complement strand
CTGCGCCACGCGCCCCCCGACCTCCGGCTCCGGCGGGTGGCGCAGCGGCTGGCGGCCGGCGGCCCGGGGCGGGGGCGGGGGCGGCGCTGGCTGGAGGTGGCGCCGCGCGGGTGGCGGCGGGCGCTCGTGCTGCTCGGCGGCGCGCTGCTCCTCGGCCTGCTACTCTGGCGCCTCAGACCCAAGGCCTTGCGGGAGGTCAGTCCCGACTGACGGTCCAAGGAGGACTTGGGCCCGTCGACTGAGGGTCACTTCGCCGCTCGTGCGGTGTGCCTTCGGGG
>NW_027814511.1:0-278 GCF_054177405.1 Leptonychotes weddellii | reverse complement strand
CTGAACCTTTCAGCTCTAATCCCCAGGTTTGGGGACTACATTAAGATCCACCAAAAAATTGCTAGAACCGATACAGGAACTCAGCAAAGTCACAGTATATAAAATCAGTGCACAGAAGTCAGATGAATGTCCATACACTAATAATGAAGCAGAAGAAAGAGAAATCAAGGAATCAATCCCATTTATAAGTGCACCAAAAACCATAAGATACCAAGGAATAAACCTAACCAAAGAGGTAAAGTAAAAAAACTATAGAACGCTCATGAAAGAAATTCAGG
>NW_027814510.1:0-278 GCF_054177405.1 Leptonychotes weddellii | reverse complement strand
TTTTTTGGTAGTATATAAAAATACAACTGATTTTTGTATATTTATAATATATCCTGAGATCTTGTATTTTAATTATAGATTCCTTAGGATTTTCTACATAGATAATCATCCTTGTATAAAAACATTTTTCTTTTTTCCTTTCATCTGAATTTAATTTTTTATTTTAATTTTTTTTTTAGTTATGTGTGTTTATTTATTTATTTTTTTTATTCTTATGTTAATCCCCATACATTACATCATTAGTTTTAGATGAAGTGTTCCATGATTCATTGTTTGTG
>NW_027814509.1:0-278 GCF_054177405.1 Leptonychotes weddellii | reverse complement strand
TCACTTATATGTGGAATTTAAGAAACAAAACAAACAAGCAAAGTTAAAAAAAAAAAGTGACAAACCAAAAAACAGACTCTTAACAACAGAGAACAAACTGATGCTAGCAGATGGGAGGTAGGTGGAGGGATGGGTTAAATAGGTGATAGAGATTGAAGAGTACACTTATGATGAGCACTGAGTAATATATAGAATTGTTGAATCACTATATTATACACCTGAAACTAATAGAACACTGTATGTTAATGATACTGGAATTAAAATAAAAAATCTTGGGC
>NW_027814508.1:0-278 GCF_054177405.1 Leptonychotes weddellii | reverse complement strand
TGGCCAGACCGTCCTCCCTCTTGTTCCAGATCCATTCCCCCAACCCTTCCATGCTTGCTCCAAGCATCACGATGGAAGCCCCCCCTCCCACCTCCCACCAAGGAAACCACCTGAATGTCTCCCCCGGCCATAATCCCCCAGTCTAGCTCATCTCCCTCGTGCTGTTACAGTGGAGAGGCTGTCGTGTTTTCCCGCATCTATCTCCACAAAACCCGACACCCACTGGAGTTCCCTTCCCGGAAACCCAACGGGACGGTCTGGAGGAAGCGCACCGCTAC
>NW_027814507.1:0-278 GCF_054177405.1 Leptonychotes weddellii | reverse complement strand
TGCATGCTGGTGTTCAAAGGTATATAAATTGGTGTGATAGGGGGAAAAAAAAAAAAGAATTTCATGGCCAAAAAATTTGGGAACCAGGTAATTAAACAAAATTAAACAGATTTCTTTACAAAAGGAATTATGAATTGCTAATGTAGATTGTGAATATATTGTGATTTCTGTGAGTGTTAGATGATCTGATATTTATAGGGAACTTAGGATAAGCATCCAGTATATGCTCAATACAAGTTAATTATTTGTGTTGTTGTTACT
This sequence comes from Leptonychotes weddellii, assembly GCF_054177405.1. Taxonomy (NCBI): domain Eukaryota; kingdom Metazoa; phylum Chordata; class Mammalia; order Carnivora; family Phocidae; genus Leptonychotes; species Leptonychotes weddellii. The sequence goes on along the minus strand of NW_027814507.1, from coordinate 17 downwards.
ACCCAAGAGGGACGTCC
>NW_027814506.1:0-278 GCF_054177405.1 Leptonychotes weddellii | reverse complement strand
GGCCCGGCGCGGCGGCGTCAAGCGCATCTCCGGCCTCATCTACGAGGAGACCCGCGGGGTGCTCAAGGTGTTCCTGGAGAACGTGATCCGGGACGCCGTCACCTACACGGAGCACGCCAAGCGCAAGACGGTCACGGCCATGGACGTGGTCTACGCGCTCAAGCGCCAGGGCCGCACCCTCTACGGCTTCGGGGGCTGAAGACAAGTGGTCTGGATCCCTGTCACTTGCTAAAAAGGCCCTTTTTAGGGCCCCCACGTTTTCCCTGAAAGAGCTTTAG
>NW_027814505.1:0-278 GCF_054177405.1 Leptonychotes weddellii | reverse complement strand
GAAGGGCTTGGAATGGACAAGAGCTGTGGACTGAGACTTCTAAACCTTTCCCTACAAAATTCCATGCCGCTAACTATAAGCAGAGAAATAATTGAGCTGCTACCACGACCACTACCAGTACTGCTACCATTACCAGTCCCACTACTAGTACCACTACCATTACTAGTATTGCTACCACTACCACTACTAACCATTACTAGTATTGCTACCACTACCTCTACTACTAACCATTACTAGTATTGCTACCACTACCTCTACTACTAACCATTACTAGTATT
>NW_027814504.1:0-278 GCF_054177405.1 Leptonychotes weddellii | reverse complement strand
ATGTTTTATAATTCTATTTTATTTACTTTGTTGGCTTATTACCTATAATTCTTTGTTGTGTTAATAGTTTAAGTATTATGTCTTCATTCATCTTTAACTTAATCTTAGGCTACCTTCACATGATATTATATCATTTTACATGGGGTATAAGAACATTATAACAGAATACTCCCATTTCTGCCTCTTGGCCATTGTGTTACTATTGTCATATAATTTACTTCTTCATATATTATGACCGCTATATTATTATTATTTGTTCCCTAAGCATTCAATTATCT
>NW_027814503.1:0-2724 GCF_054177405.1 Leptonychotes weddellii | reverse complement strand
AAGTATTGCTACTAGGACTAGAGAAATGATCAATGAGTGAAATCAAGGACTGCCAGAGGTAGTGTTCTCCCTACCATGAAAAGAACCTGAAAAAAATTCTGTAACTGTTGTCCTAGGCAACAGATCTTATAAAGTTTAATAATTGGACTGGTGGGTAGGAGCAGAACAAGTCACAGAAAAGAAGGACCTAGACTAGCCAGATTGCATGCTTGGTGACTATGTCTTATCCTGGATTTGCCAGAAAACAAATCATGAGGCAGAGTGCTATTTTTTTCTTTTTAATTATGGAGTCATATCTCAGGAGCAGAAGAAGAGAAAAGAAGAAGACTGAGGCAGAGAAAAAGGAAAAGTCATTACTAGGGTGAGATGCCTAGCCTGCCACCACTAAATTCAACTAGTTTCTCAATCCTATAGAACCTTAGGATTGCAGGAGTCCAGATAATTGTATCTTGGCCAAGTCCACCTTGGGGAGAAAATGGAATTTATATGCCAGCTCCTATCTTTCATTGGTGAAAGTTTTACCCCTGAGATTTTAATTCTAACACTTCAGTGGAGCATGTGCTGATATAAGCTTCAATGTCAAGAAGGCTTAGCAAAGAAAATAAAGGATCCTAGTGCATACTGAGGTAAGGTATATTCAGATAGTTCACATTTGAAGTTGGTAGTAGCCTGGGCTAGAATGAATGGCCAAAGGCCCTGAAGAAAAGCACATGAAAGGCATTTGACACATTGGAATTTTTATATTTTGTCTATCATCATGGCTTATGAGTCCCAAGTCACTAATATGTCACTCTGGGGTAGAATGAAAAGAAAATCCCACTTGAGATGACCCTTCTTTTTTTTTTTTTTTTAAAGATATTATTTATTTATTTGAGAGAGAGAGTGTGAGTGAGCACAAGGGGGGACAGGCAAAGGGAGAGGGAGAAGCAGACTCCCCACTGAGCAGGGAGCCTGGATGGGGTTCGATCCCAGGAGCCTGAGATCATGACCTGAGCCACAGGCAGATGCTTAACTGACTAAGCTACCCAGGCACCCTTTAAGATGACCCTTCTAAGTAAAATTTCAAAGTACAGAAGAACAGATAAGAAGGAAATTAAGAAAGAAAGAAATACATTAAGAAATACAATTACTTAACTGTTGAGAGATAAATGCATTTACTCATAACAAAGTACAAATAATAGATCAAATTCAACTTACACCAAATCCTATGTTTAATATCTTCTAAGATGGGTTAAACTATAATTCACTACATCTTTTTATAGAGCCAGAAAACAAAAAACAATTTATACATTTTTAATGGGTAAAAAATCAAAATAAGAATATTTTGTGACAAATGAAAATTATATGAAATTCAAATTTCAGTGTATATAAATAAAGTTTTTTTGAAATATACCCATTATGTTTACCTATTAAATATAATCACTTTCACATTATAAAGGTAGGGTTGAGTAGTTGCAGCAGAGAACATATAACCTGAAAAGCCTCACATATTTACTATTTGGTTCTTTACAGAAAAGGTTTGGTGACCCTAGATTTAAGACATAAAGAAGGAAATAAAATTCAAGAAGAAGAAAATTAAGTTATGAAATAAAAGCATGCAACTATGAATCATGAACAGATGGACATAAAAAATAAGTAATTGGAAAGTAAATAAAGGAAACAGTCATTTAAATGAAAAAAAAAACCCTCAAAAATGGAACTAGCTCTATGTACAACAAAGGTGAAAAAATAATTCATGAATGGGAAACTAATACTGGGAAATTAGAACACATGGCAGAGAAAAAGAAGAAAATAAGGAAGAAAAAATAACCTTGGAAAAATCATGAGCTTGCAGAAAATTCAAAAGAATCAAGAAAAAAACTGAATTAATAACCAGTTATAGCAAGATTGCAGGGTGTAAGGTTAATATAAAAAAGTCAGTCAATAGTTTTCCTGTATACCAGCAATGAACAAGTGGGATTTGAATTTTAAAACATGATACCATTTACATTAGCACTCCAAAAATGAAATACTTAAGTATAAGTCCAACACAAGTACATACAATATCTATGTGAGGAAAACTAAAAACCTCTGGTGAACAAAATCAAAGATCATCCCAGACACCTCACCAAAGAGAATATACAGTTGGCAAATAAACATATAAAAAGATGCTCCACATCACAGGTCTTCAGGGAAACACAAATTAAAACAACAATAAGGTAACAATACACACCTATTAGAATGGCCCAAATCCAGAACATCGGCACTGCCAAATGCTGGCAAGGATATAGAGCAACAAAAACTCTCATTACTGCTGGTGGGAATGCAAAATGGCACAGTTACTTGAGAAGACAGTTCAGTGGTTTCTTACAAAACTAAACATACTTTCATCATATAATCCAATAATCATATTCATTAGTATTTACCCACAGTTGTTGAAAACATATGTCTACACAGAAACCTGCACATGAATGTTTATAGCAGCTTCACTGGTAATTTCCAAAACATGGAAGTGACCAAGATATCCTTTAGTAAGTGAATTAATAGTTATATATTCAAACAATGGAATATTATTGCTCACTAAAAAGAAATGAACTATGAAGTCATGAAAAGATATGGAGGACGTTTCATTCCATACTACTAAGTGCAAGAAACAAATCTGAAAATTCTACATACTATATGACTAAAACCATATGACATTCTAGAAAAGGCAAAACTATGGAGGCAGTAAAAAGATCCATTGTC
>NW_027814502.1:0-278 GCF_054177405.1 Leptonychotes weddellii | reverse complement strand
CCTGAGCCGAAGGCAGTCGCTTAACCAACTGAGCCACCCAGGCGCCCCCAAAGTATTTTTAAATACATGTACTGTTTAAGAGACCTTAGTGTGTGACTACATTTCAAATGTAGAATTAAGGACATTCTCCTCAGTAAGACGTGTTTTTTTTTCTTTTTTAATTTTTTATTGTTATGTTAATCATCATACATTACATCATAAGTTTTTGATGTAGTGTTCCATGATTTATTGTTTGTGCATAACACCCAGTGCTCCATGCAGAACATGCCCTCTTTAAT
>NW_027814501.1:0-278 GCF_054177405.1 Leptonychotes weddellii | reverse complement strand
ACACTATATATATATTTATATATATATATTTATAGTTTCTCAATATTACACTTACAAAATATCCTAGTGAATACAGACTTCAATGTGAAAGAGATATAGTTTTGCTTTTACATTTGTATTTTCTAATGTAATTATTTACAACATTTTCTAATTCTGTCATAGTATTGGGATATAGCTATGCTCTTCAGCCTTTTTTTTTAATATAATGGAATGCATAGAAAATGATAACATTTTAATGGCATTTTAGAGCAAAGGCTTTCTAAAATTTCTAAAATTTT
>NW_027814500.1:0-278 GCF_054177405.1 Leptonychotes weddellii | reverse complement strand
TGATAGCAGAGAAATTACTGCCTCTGCTCTCTTCTGGGATTTTTATGGTTTCAGATCTTACATTTAGGTCTTTAATCTGTTGTGAGTTTATCTTTGCATGTGGTGTAAGAAAGTGGTCCAGTTTCATTCTTTTGCATGTGGCTGTTCTCTTTACCCAACACCATTTGTTGAGGAGACTTTTTCCTATTGAATATCCTTGTCTCCTTTGTTGTAGATTAACTGACCGTATAATCGTGGGTTTATTTCTGGGCTCTCTATTCTGTGTGTCTGTTTTAGTG
>NW_027814499.1:0-278 GCF_054177405.1 Leptonychotes weddellii | reverse complement strand
TCTCCCTCTGACCCTCCCCCTCTCATGCTCTCTGTCTCCCATTCTCTCTCTCAGATAAATAAATAAAAAAAAAACCTTTAAAAAAAAAAAAGAAAGAAAGAAATGGTACTGGAACAACAGAACACCCATATACCAAAAAACAAAAACACATATTTAGAAACTGGGTAATGCATTGAATGTTTGTGTCCTCCCACCAATAAAACCATTATAAAATAAAATGTTCATAAAAAAGAGGGTTCAGTGACATGGCCACCAGTGCCCCCTGGTATAGTAGTAGC
>NW_027814498.1:0-278 GCF_054177405.1 Leptonychotes weddellii | reverse complement strand
GAGTAAGCCAAGGGTAGAGAGTTTTTGTAGAATGTGTGTGGATTAAGAAGTGAAATAAAAATATTTTAGTTTTGGGCAGATTTCCACTGTTCTGGTAAGAACTAAATCCATACACGTGTATGAGCTACCAAATGTGAACTGTGTAATTTTGGTGATTCTACATATAAGATAAGTGCTCTTATATTTGTATTTAAAGCCAACATTACACAACAAAGATGAATGATAAAATTCATGCTAATAATTTAAAAGTTTGATTTTTCTTTACTTAGAATGACATT
>NW_027814497.1:0-278 GCF_054177405.1 Leptonychotes weddellii | reverse complement strand
GGCTCTCTGCTCAGTGGAAAGCCTGCTTCTCTCTCTCCCACTTCTGCTGCTTGTGTTCCCTCTCTTGCTGTCTCTCTCTCTGTCAAATAAATTAAAAAAATAAATAAATATAAATAAATTAAATAAAGATTATAATCCAATGAATATGGCAGCTGACTATGCAAAACAAAAACAATTAGAAATGCAAGAAGATTGTAATAAAAAGTAGAACTATGGTGAGATATTATAAATACTACTTTAAGAATCAGTAAGTCCTTGGGCGCCTGGGTGGCTCAGTC
>NW_027814496.1:0-278 GCF_054177405.1 Leptonychotes weddellii | reverse complement strand
CAGGGAGCCCAATGCGGGGCTCGATCCCAGGACCCTGGGATCATGACCTGAGTCGAAGGCAGACACTTATTGACTGAGTCACCCAGGAGCCCCTAAAATTGTGCATCTTAAAGATTGACTTGATAGTGGTATGCACTGGGAACTGGATAATGTGAGAAGACTAGAAATTTAGCAATGAATTCGAATAGTCGAAAAAGAATATCATGATGAAATGAAGCTGGAATAGGATGAGAGCATGTGAATGAACAGGAAGAGGATATCTGGGAAACTGGGTAGAT
>NW_027814495.1:0-278 GCF_054177405.1 Leptonychotes weddellii | reverse complement strand
ATACAATGCATCATTAGTTTTTGATGTAGTGATCCATGATTCATTGTTTTCGTATAACACCCAGTGCTCCAAGCAGTACGTGCCCTCCTTAATACCCGTCACTGGGCTAACCCATCCCCCCAGCCCCCTCCCCTCTAAAACCCTCAGTTTGTTTCTCAGAGTCCGTAGTCTCTCATGGTTCATCTCTCCCTCCGATTTCACCCCCTTCATTTTTCCCTTCCTTCTCCTAATGTTGCGTCTATAGCTCAAGCTCTGTCATAGGAATAGTTCCTGGGAGT
>NW_027814494.1:0-278 GCF_054177405.1 Leptonychotes weddellii | reverse complement strand
CATGAAAAGGACAAAGGGAGTTCAGATTTTTGCTGTATAGTAATTTCTGAAATAAAATAGAATTTGACTAAAAATCTATCATCCTGAAAAGCACGGTTAGCCTTTTAACAATGAAAATACCCAGGGTTCTATTCTGCTCAGTAGGTTAGGAAGTCATTTCTTTGCACTTGACTGGTTTGGTCCGTTACCCTGGGATATTTATTTAAAGAAGAGAATACTAGGCCCCACTCTGACTTTTGAATTAGAACTCACGGGGTGATTCTGACATGTAACCAGGT
>NW_027814493.1:0-278 GCF_054177405.1 Leptonychotes weddellii | reverse complement strand
GTGCCTGCAGGCTCGTGGAGCCTCGCTGCTGGGACCCGGGCTGGCCCTAACTTCATGTCAGTCGGTGCGGAGGGCCCCGCAGCCCCGCCTGGGGCCCACTTGTGGCCTCATCACTGCGGCAGCCGGGCAAGCCCTTTCTGACGCAGGCAGATTTTCCTGCCGGCACCGCTTTTTGGGGAAATGAGCTGGGTCTCATCTTTGTGCTGGTGTCGAAGGGTCTGCCCAGCGCTCTCCCACAGGAGCACCCCCCTCTGAGCCCAGGACCAGGAGGCACCAGC
>NW_027814492.1:0-2725 GCF_054177405.1 Leptonychotes weddellii | reverse complement strand
AACATCACTAATCATCAGGGAAATGAAAATTAAAAACCACGATGAGATATCACCTCAAAACTGTGAGAATGGCTAGAATTAAAAAAGACAAGAAGAAGTAAGAAGTGTTGATGAGGATGTGGAGAAAAAGGAAACGCTCTTGCACTGTTGGTGGGAATGTAAATTGGTGCAGCCACTGTGGAACACAGTATGGAGGTTCCTCCAAAAATTAAAAATAGAACTAACCACATGATCCAGGAATTCCACTACTGGGCATTTACCCAGAGAAAAAAATTCAAAATTTTTACCCAAATTCAAAAAGATATATGCACCTGTATGTTTATTGTAGCATTACTTAAAATAGTCAAGATATGGAAGCAACCCTAGTGCCCATCAGCCAACAAATAGATAAGGAAGATGTGGCATATATGTACAATGGAATGTACACAGCCATAAAAAAGGATGTGATCGTGCCATTTGAGACAACATGGCTGGACCTAAAGGGTATTATACTAAGTGAAATAAGTCTGAGAGAGAAAGACAAATACCAAATGATTTCATGTATTTGCAGGACCTAAAAAACAAAACAAATGAAAAAGGAAACAAACAAAAATCAGAATCAAATCTATAAATACAGAGAACAAACTGATGGCTGCCAGAGGGTAGGGATGTGGGGTTGGGCAAAGCAGGTGAAGGGGAGTAGGATGTACAGTTTCCAGTTATGGAATGAGTAAGTAACAGGAATAAAAGGCACACCATAGGGAATACAGTCAATCATATTGTAAGAGCCATGTATCAGGACAGATGGTAGCTATTCTTGTGGTGAACATGGCATAATGTAGAAATTTGTCCAATCAGTATGTTGTACACCTGAAACTAATGTAACATTCTGTGTCAACTATACTCAAATTTCAAAAGGGGGGCGGTTCAAGAAGGAAGGGATCAACATGGACCATGCAGCTGAGAATTCCATAAGATGAGTAAGTGAAGAGCCCATATTGTTGCTTTCACTGGCAACTGGGAAATCTCTCCTCTCATACCTCTGCCAATTTTCTTAAGTGTGTATAGAAAAACTTTTTGTTTCTCTTTCTAAGAAAGCTTTCTGTTCTCTGTCTTCCTTCTTGAAGGTAGTTGAGCAGGTGATAGAGATAGAAGTGGGGAGGTCAGGTGAATTCCTAAGTTAGGCTGGGTCCTATCATCATTCCCAGTGCTGCTTACCAAGCCCATGAGAACACAGAGCTCAGAAGGGAAGGAAAGTAAGAAAAGAAATAGCTTCTTTATTTTGTTTGTTTGTTTGTTTTTTAGCTTCCACGTATACATGAAATCATATGGTATTTGTCTCTCTGTCTGACTTATTTCACTTAACATAATATGCTCTAGGTCCATCTATGTTGTCACAAATAGCAGGATCTCATCATTTTTGTTTTTATTTTTATTTTTGGCTGAGTAGTATTCTATTGTATGTATATGCATTCATCTACTGATGGACACTTGGGTTACTTCCATATTTTGGCTATTGTAAATAATGCTGCAATAAACATAGAGGTGCATATGTCTTTTTGAATTTTTGTTTTTGTTTCCCTTGGGTAAATACCCAGTAGTTAAATTACTAGATCATATGGTATTTCTATTTTTTAAAAAGATTTATTTATTATTTTAGAGAGAGAGAGAGAGCAGGAGCGGGAGGGTAGAGGGAGAGAGAGAATCTCAAGCAGGCTCCATGCTAAGCATGGAGCCCGACTTGCAGCTAGATCTCACAACCTTGAGATCATGACCTGAGCCGAAACCAAGAGTCCCATGCTTAACCAACTTTGCCACTCAGGTGCTCTGGTATTTCTATTCTTAACAACAAATGAACAGACAACCAAACAAATAAAAATACAGTCTCTTTTTTTTTATTTTTAAAGATTTTATTTATTTATTTGACAGAGAGAATGAGAGAGAGAGCACATGAGAGGGGGGAGGGTCAGAGGGAGAAGCAGACTCCCTGCCGAGCAGGGAGCCCGATGCGGCACTCGATCCAGGGACTCCAGGATCATGACCTGAGCCGAAGGCAGTCGCTTAACCAACTGAGCCACCCAGGCGCCCCAAAAATACAGTCTCTTAATACAAAGAACAAACTGGTAGTTGCAGAGAGGAGGTGGTTGTGGGGATGGGCAAAATAGACAAGGGGAATTAAGAGGTAGAAACTTACAGTTATAAAATAAATAAGTCACAGAGACAAAATGTACAGCATATGAAATATAGTTAGTAATATCTTACTAATGTTTGGTGACAGATGGTGACTATACTTAGTGTGGTGAGCAGTAAGTAATGTAAATAGTTGGTGTATCAATATGTTGTACACCTGAAACTAATAGAACATTGTATGTTAATTACACTTCAATAATAAAAGAACCAGCTTCATATTTGTGGTTCTCCTTCCCCACAGTTCACTTTCTTTTCTTCTTCCTGCCATTAAATGTTTCTCTTCACTTAGTTTTTTTTTTATTATGTTATGTTAATCACCATACATTACCTCATTAGTTTTTGATGTAGTGTTCCATGATTCATTGTTTGCATATAATACACAGTGCTCCATGCAGAACGTGCCCTCTTTAATACCCATCACCAGGCTAACCCATCCTCCCACCCCCGTCCCCTCTAGAACCCTGTTTGTTTTTCAGAGTCCATCGTATCTCATGGTTCATCTCCCCCTCCGATTTCCCCCCCTTCATTCTTCCCCTCCTGCTATCTTCTTCTTCTT
>NW_027814491.1:0-278 GCF_054177405.1 Leptonychotes weddellii | reverse complement strand
GGCAAATCCATAGAGACAGAAAACAGACTAGTGGTTGCTAAGGCTGTAAGGAGTGGAGGGCAATGGGGAGTAACCGCTAATGGACACAGTTTCTTTTTGGGGTAATGAATGGTTTAGAATTAGCTGATGGTGAGGGGCACCTGGGTGGCTCAGTTGGTTGGGCGACTGCCTTCGGCTCAGGTCATGATCCTGGAGTCCCAGGATCGAGTCCCGCATCGGGCTCCCTGCTCAGCAGGGAGTCTGCTTCTCCCTCTGACCCTCCTCCCCTCATGCTCTCT
>NW_027814490.1:0-278 GCF_054177405.1 Leptonychotes weddellii | reverse complement strand
GGGAAGACCTTGCTGCTTTGCAGCCGCAGGCTGTTTGGAAGGCAGAGTGTAGGGGAGTCCCTGCTGTGCGGGGGTTGACCTGCCCCCCACAAATGCGTCAGGTCAAAGCTCAGGCGAGCGGACGCATAGGAGTCCCTCACCTGTCCCGACCCTTCACCGGCTCCTTGGAAGAAGCCCTCAAAGGGCACACGGGGCCTTTCCAACCTCCCGAGGCTCATGCTCCCCAAACCCCGGCTGATGACTTCCAGAAACACTAAACCGACAGAGCATGTGGTGCT
>NW_027814489.1:0-278 GCF_054177405.1 Leptonychotes weddellii | reverse complement strand
TGTTTTTACAGTCCCAATGCCCAGAAATATCCATATTTGTTAAACAAGAAACTTTGGAAGTTAGACCCCGGAATCCATGTTTTCTTACAATTCCCCCAAAGGACTTCAACATGCAGCCAAAATTGAGAGCCAATGCCTTATAACACTGTTGACCATCCCTAGAAGTAGAGAAGCTGTAGCTCACCCTTAAAACATCTTACTGGGGCGCCTGGGTGGCTCAGTCATTAAGTGTCTGCCTTCGGCTCAGGTCATGATCCCAGGGTCCTGGGATCGAGTCC
>NW_027814488.1:0-278 GCF_054177405.1 Leptonychotes weddellii | reverse complement strand
TCTGCTTCTCCCTCTCCCACTCCCCGTTTGTGTTCCCTCTCTCGCTGTGTCTTTCTCTGTCAAATAAATAAAATCTTAAAAAAAAAAAAAAAAAGGGACATGTTATTAGAGCAGCTACAATTTGTGGCTGCATTCCAAAGAAATTTCCCTGGCATGGTCATGAATGAAGCAGGAGTGAGAGCACCTTCTTTCCTTCTTACGGGATTATAGAAGCCTTGAAAGAAAATAATAGATTGGGAAGATTATCAGGCATAGGAATATTGCCCTTCTTGGAGAGC
>NW_027814487.1:0-278 GCF_054177405.1 Leptonychotes weddellii | reverse complement strand
TGAGAGACTGTGGACTCTGAGAAACAAACTGAGGGTTCTAGAGGGGAGGGGGTGAGAGGATGGGTTAGCCTGGTGATGAGTATTAAAGAGGGCACGTACTGAATGGAGCACTGGGTATTATATGCAAACAATGAATCATGGAACACTACATCAAAAACTAATGATGTAATGTATGGTGATTAACATAAAATAATAAAATTAAAAAAATTAAAAAAAAAAGAAACTTCTGGAAGAAAGCATAGGCAGTAAGCTCCTTGACATTATTAGTCTTGGCAGTG
>NW_027814486.1:0-278 GCF_054177405.1 Leptonychotes weddellii | reverse complement strand
TTCCTTGAGATCCTTTTAAATCCCCAATTCAATTACCATGCTCATTTTTCTGATGAATCATCAGGAGAAAGCCAGACTATTTTTTTAGAGAGTAATATGATCCTCAGCTGGAACATTACTTCTGCAGGACTCGGCTTTACCTACTTGGCACTCAACACACAGCCTAGCCCTGAAGAAGGTTAGACCTTGGTACTTAATACAGCATGAAATTAACCCCTCCCAGAACTTCTAGTTTCTTAAAGATAGCTGTTCTACAACTGACACCGAAAGAAAAAGCG
>NW_027814485.1:0-278 GCF_054177405.1 Leptonychotes weddellii | reverse complement strand
TTTCCTGGATTCAGCAGAATGTATCGATTGTAACAGTTTTTATCTTCTAATTAAAAAAAAGATTTATTTATTTATTTGAGGGGGGGAGAGGAGCAGAGGGAGAGAGAAACCCAAGTCGACTTCCCACTGAGCGTGGAGATGAGGGGCTCCATCTCACAACCCAAGCCGAAACCAAGAGTTCGATCCTCAACCGACTGCATCACCTAGGCGCCCCTGTAACAGTTTTTATTAAAGACAGTAGCAGAGGGATGTTTGGATGGCTCAGTTGTTAAGCATCT
>NW_027814484.1:0-278 GCF_054177405.1 Leptonychotes weddellii | reverse complement strand
TTTTCTCTTTCACTTAGCTTGAGTGGGTAAAAGAATAACTGTATTTGGAACATTTAAAGAAAAGAAAGAAAGAAGAAAGAAGAAAGAAAGAAAGAAAGAAAGAAAGAAAGAAAGAAAGAAAGAAAGAAAAGAAAGAAAGAAAGAAAGAAAGAAAGAAAGAAAGAAAAAGAAAGAAAGAAAGAAAAAAAGAAAGAAAGAAAGAAAGAAAGAAAGAAAGAAAGAAAGAAAGAAAGAAAGAAAGAAAAAGAAAGAAAGAAAACTTACAGGTTATGGTCGAG
>NW_027814483.1:0-278 GCF_054177405.1 Leptonychotes weddellii | reverse complement strand
GTTCCGATTTTGTGATCTGCGGCTCTATCACTTGCCAGAAGCGGCTGACGGAGGCCCCTCCCCCGCCGTCTACCCTCCCGAATATCGCCTCAGATTCACTTCTCCACACGTTCTACCTTCCAGAAAGTGGTCGCTTTTCTGTTCAGAGAGTTGTTGCTATTCTTTTCTTTGATCTCCTGTTGAGTTTGTAGGTGTTCAGGATGGTTTGATCCCTATCCAGCTGAATTCCTGAGAGGAGACGAAATCCAGGTCTCCTACTCCTCTGCCATCTTGCTCTG
>NW_027814482.1:0-278 GCF_054177405.1 Leptonychotes weddellii | reverse complement strand
GTGCTAAGGTGGGGGGGGCAATGCCTGGCCCCGTGCTAAGGTGGAGAGGGGCAATGCCTGGACCCGTGCTAAAGTGGGGGAGGGCAATGCCTGGACCTGTGCTAAGGTGGGGGAGGGCAATGCCTGGACCCGTGCTAAGGTGGGGGGGGGCAATGCCTGGCCCCGTGCTAAGGTGCTGGCTGTTCACAGCCACTGCTGTTCTCTCTGTGCCCTCGGGGCCACTGTGAACACAGGGAAGACGCGAAGAACAGCTTAGTACCATTATGAAGAGTGCTGAC
>NW_027814481.1:0-2726 GCF_054177405.1 Leptonychotes weddellii | reverse complement strand
ATGAGAGACGATGGACTCTGAAAAACAAACTGAGGGTTCTAGAGGGGAGGGGGTGGGAGGATGGGTTAGCCTGGTGATGGGTATTAAAGAGGGCACGTTCTGCATGGAGCACTGGGTGTTATGCACAAACAATGAATCATGGAACACTACATCAAAAACTAATGATGTAATGTATGGTGATTAACATAACAATAAAAAATTAAAAAAAAAATTCCTGTCCCCTTCAAAGGTCCTTTAGCCAGACTAAGAATCAAATTGACATGAGACACACTAATAGGAGAAAATCAAATTAATAGTATATGTAAAGGGAATTCACACAGGCATGGAAATTCCAAAGACGGTCAGGCAAAATGAGGTCTCTATGTCATCCTGAACGAAGGAGAAGGGGTAGGGGTCTGCGACTTCAGAGGAAAGGAATGGAGGGCAATGAGAAAACGAACAGATGTTTGGTAATCAGATGTTTGCCCTGCTGTACAGATAGGTCACTCAGATAAAATTTATCTCTGCTGATAACCCTTGTTCTGGGAAAGACCCCCAACATCGAATCTTCTAAGTAGTTAAGGGAGGGGCAAAAGTTTCTCTTGAGGCCTTGGGTTTTGATTGCCTTGAGCTTAGAATAATCTTCATGCCAGAGTGGTCTATCTTGGGGCAGCCTGCCCTCAGCCCCTACCTACTCCGCCATGGGAACACAGGCACAACATTAAAAGTTTGAGGGCGCATGTTTGAATGGGCCATAGCAGTGGCCCACCAAATTCATATTTCAAATTCAGAGAACCACTGGAGTCACAAGAGCCAGCCAAGGAGCCCCACCAGCCTTGCCGAAAGCACCATTTCATGAGAACCAGCCATGAACCCAACCCCCCACCTCATTCCCTAGGTAATCTAAGAGGAGGACTGGCTCTGTGAAGGAGGGAAAGCGTTTGGCTTGTCCATCTCTATTCCTCCAGCACTGAGGGGCCTCCAACCACATCCCCTCGTGGATCATGGTAAGGTGATTGTCTTAATGCTGCCAAGACCACCTGTCACCCCTAGGGACTGGAGAAGGGAGAAGGTAGGTGCAGAGCGAAGAGAAAGAGTACTAGGATATGGCCTAGAGCGGTAGATATTGCTTCCTGCTGGCATCAGGAGGATAAGGGAATATCATGAGAATTGAGCAGAAACCAAATTGGTAGCAGGGCTTGAAGCTCTATACCATTAACTGAAGACTGCAAAGTAGATGTCTTAGAGCAGGAGCTGAGGAAGGGCAGAAATGGATCCAGCCTAAGCCCCGCCTCTCAGTGGCGGGGACTTGCAACAAAACAGCAGCATTTGGGAGCGCCTGGGGGGCTCAGTCAGTTGGACGTCCAACTCTTGATTTCAGCTCAGGTCATGATGTTGGGGTCATGAAATCAAGCCCCACGTCGGGCTCCACACTCAGTGTGGAGTCTGTTTGAGATTCTCTCTCTCCCTCCTCCTTGGCTCCTCCTCCTGCTCGCACTCTCTCTCTCTCTCAAAATAAGTAAAGATAATCTTTAAAAACAAAACAGAACCCGGGCACCTGGGTGGCTCAGTCGTTAAGCGTCTGCCTTCAGCTCAGGTCATAGTCCCAGGGTCCTGGGATTGAGCCCCGCATCAGGCTCCCTGCTCCACGGGGAGCCTGCTTCTCCCTCTCCTCCCCGCTCATGCTGTCTCTTGCTATCTCTGTCGCTATCTCTGTCTCTCTCTCTCAAATAAATAAAATCTTAAAAAAAAAAAAATGAACAAAACAAAACAAACAGCAGTTGCAGGCCTGCCAAGCAAAAGAACCAATGGAAGGTTGGTATTAAAGAGAGAAAACCAAGAGAAGAGGTTCAACCTCCCCCTCCACTAATGTGAGCCTACCCACAAATGAGGGTAAACTGTAACCAACCAAAACTGGGGTAAGTTCATATGGCCGGTCTCCAACGGCAGGGGCATAGCTGACTGATGATCCCAGTGCAATACTCTGAAATCTGTCACTGTGTTCCATGGCTCACACCAAAGCCAAGTTTCCCACAGGCCACTCCTGCCTGATGGCTGGGTGCAGCAAGGACAGTAATTTGGGGCTCATTCTGGTGATGTGTGGGACCCCCCTGGTGGGTGACCTTGGCTAGAGGACTCCCCAGTGGCCTTGCTGAACTTTTCTTAGAACTGGACTAACGCCAAAGACACCTCCACCCCAGCCCACTCCCTCCCATCTCTCCTCCACTCAGGTCAGACCTGCGTCACAGTCCAGCCATTTTCTCTCACAGGCCTTTTCCCAAGTACATTTCTTCCTATCTCAAGTGCCCATGCTAACACCCATAAGTTCAGTCTTTGAGGGGCAGTCTCAAAATAAAAGCTCTCTTCCTCCAAGGTGTCCATCGACAGATGAATGGATAAAGAAGATGTGGTATATATATACAATGAAATATTATGCAGCCATCAAAAGGAAAGAGATCTTGCCATTTGCAATGACGTGGATGGAACTGGAGGGTGTTATGCTGAGCGAAATAAGTCAATCAGAGAAAGACATGTATCATATGACCTCACTGATATGAGGAATTCTTTTTTTTTTAATAGTAACTATTATTATTTATTAAGTAATCTCTTCTGTACTAGGTGCTTTACATGCATTGTCTCAATTTATTCTCAAAGCAACCACAGTGAGATGTTACTATCCCCATTTTATAAATTAAAAAAAAAACAGGCTCAGGGAGGTCAATCAACTTGCCAGAGGTCATACAGGT
>NW_027814480.1:0-278 GCF_054177405.1 Leptonychotes weddellii | reverse complement strand
GGGCACCTGGGTGGCTCAGTTGGTTAAGCGACTGCCTTCGGCTCAGGTCATGATCCTGGAGTCCCGGGATCGAGTCCCTCATCGGGCTCCCTGCTCGGCAGGGAGTCTGCTTCTCCCTCTCCCACTCCCCGTTTGTGTTCCCTCTCTCGCTGTGTCTTTCTCTGTCAAATAAATAAATAAAATCTTTAAAAAAAAAAAAACAGGAGAGACTAGAAAATATGTTGAAATGAATGAAAATGAAGACACAATGTAATAAAATCTATGGGGTGCAGCTAAAG
>NW_027814479.1:0-278 GCF_054177405.1 Leptonychotes weddellii | reverse complement strand
TTGGGGCGCCTGGGTGGCTCAGTTGGTTAAGCGACTGCCTTCGGCTCAGGTCATGATCCTGGAGTCCCGGGATCGAGTTCCGCATCGGGCTCCCTGCTCAGCGAGGAGCCTGCTTCTCCCTCTGACCCTCCCCCCTCTCATGTACTCTCTCTCATTCTCGCTCTCTCAAATAAATAAATAAAATCTTTAAAAAAAAAAATAAATTTTGTAGGGGCGCCTGGGTGGCTCATTGGTTAAGCAGCTGACTTCAGCTCAGGTCATGATCCCAGGGGCCTAGG
>NW_027814478.1:0-278 GCF_054177405.1 Leptonychotes weddellii | reverse complement strand
TGGGAATTTGCTTTCTCTAGGCTGATTATTTTATTTTATTTTATTTTTAAAGATTTTATTTATTTATTAGAGAGAGAATGAGAGCAAGCACATGAGAGGGGGGAGGGTCAGAGGGAGAAGCAGACTCCCCGCCAAGCAGGGAGCCCGATGCGGGACTCGATCCCGGGACTCCAGGATCATGACCTGAGCGGAAGACAGTTGCTTAACCAACTGAGCCACCCAGGCGCCCTAGGCTGATTATTTTAATGATGAGGCTTTTAACCTTTTTTTGTGCCATG
>NW_027814477.1:0-278 GCF_054177405.1 Leptonychotes weddellii | reverse complement strand
GGCTTCCCAGGTGCTTGCCTGGAATGAGACATTGTATAAATCACCTCTTGCATGGATAGGGAGACTTAGTCCTCTGAAACATAGCTAAGAAAGAGAATTGGGAAAGAAAGAGAGACTTAAAAGAGCCCTGTCCAAATCTCAGGGCCTCGGGAGAAGAGATATGTAACCTACAAGGGTACAAACATTAGATTGGCAACAGACCTATCCACAGAGACCTGGCAGGCCAGAAAGGACTGGCAGGATATATTCAGAGCACTAAATGAGAAAAATATGCAGCC
>NW_027814476.1:0-278 GCF_054177405.1 Leptonychotes weddellii | reverse complement strand
GCAACCCTCAGTTTGTTTCCTGAGATTAAGAATTCCTCATATCAGTGAGGTCATATGATACATGTCTTTCTCTGTTTGACTTACTTCGCTCAGCATAATACCCTCCAGTTCCATCCACATCGTTGCAAATGAAACCACTGGCATTTTAATATGACATTGCAGTTTCTGCAGCAATTCTGAGTAGCACTGATGCTCATCACGGCCTCAAAAGGACAGCTATTAGACCAGCCACCTCATCACCTCACCTGTAAGGAAAGAGCCACGTATATTGCTATCAT
>NW_027814475.1:0-278 GCF_054177405.1 Leptonychotes weddellii | reverse complement strand
CCCAGGACTCCAGGATCATGACCCCAGCGAAGGCAGTCGCTTAACCAACTGAGCCGCCCAGGCGCCCCACATATTTTGTTTTTTTAAGTAGTCTCCCTGCCGAAGGTGGGGCTCAAACTCAGGACCAACAGTCTGCTGCTCAAGAAGTGAGCCAGCCAGGCACACTCCCCTCACCACTTTTTTTTTTTTTTTTTAAGTAATTTCTCCACCCAAGGTGGGGCCCAGAATACGGTCACATATTTCATACAAAACAAAACTGAGATTCTAACTCAGGATTG
>NW_027814474.1:0-278 GCF_054177405.1 Leptonychotes weddellii | reverse complement strand
CCCAGCTTGAAAAATCCCCGGGTCCTGCAGCACACAATGAAATGTGAAGACCCGTTAAGAACAGAGGCTCTGGGGACGCCTGGGTGGCTCAGTCGTTAAGCGTCTGCCTTCGGCTCGGTTGTGATCCCGGGGTCCTGGGATGGAGCCCCGCATCGGGCTCCCTGCTCAGCGGGGAGCCTGCCTCTTGCCCTTCCTCTCCCCCTGCTTGTGTTCTCTCTCTCTCTGTCTCACAAGCTCTGGAGTCAGACTGCGTTGGTTTTTTTTTTTTTTTTTTTTTT
>NW_027814473.1:0-278 GCF_054177405.1 Leptonychotes weddellii | reverse complement strand
TAGAGAATTTGTATGTTTGGACATAAATTTGGATTCATCTAGATCAGTAGTTCCCTGGGACCTACAATGATGGTAGCTCTGTGTGTGTGTGTGTGTTTTAGGGAGTGGTATGAGTATTATTTTCAAGACTTCAAAAAGCTTGAAGGAAACAGCTCATGTGTGTGAAATCAAATTATGCAGTCTAACTAAACAATGTGTTTCTTGGCTGTGGACTAGAATTCTATTTGGAGAAGCAGGATATAGAAAGAATGGATACATTTTAAAGCCAGAAAGATTTG
>NW_027814472.1:0-278 GCF_054177405.1 Leptonychotes weddellii | reverse complement strand
TTCCAGTCCCTCTTCCCACATATTTCAGGAACTGACACATCAATCTTACTTTTCCAAAAGTGAGTGTGAAACTAAATGATTCTAGTTGACAGTCATTTCAGGAGCAAGGTAAACAGAAATTGATTGGCATGTGCTACTTTTTTTTTATTCATGAATATTTAATTATAATCGGAATTATATTAAGAATGAGAACAAAGTTGTTTTTTTTTTTAACATATAATGTATTATTTGTTTCAAAGGTACAGGTCTGTGATTCATTAGTCTTACACAATTCACAG
>NW_027814471.1:0-278 GCF_054177405.1 Leptonychotes weddellii | reverse complement strand
GCGCCCCCTAGGACAAATATTTCTAACAAAAAAACCCTGACATATTGTTTAATATTTTTATTATATTGAAAAAATTACAGTTCTTCTGGAGATTTTGAAAAAACAATTATATAGAAAAAGAATTACATAGATAAAAGAATTACATAGAAATCTTGCCATTTGCAATGACGTGGATGGAACTGGAAGGTATTATGCTGAGAGAAATAAGTCAATCAGAGAAAGACATGTATCATATGACCTCACTGATATGAGGAATTCTTAATCTCAGGAAACAAACT
>NW_027814470.1:0-2726 GCF_054177405.1 Leptonychotes weddellii | reverse complement strand
GGGAAAAATGAAGGGGGGCAAATCGGAGGGGGAGATGAACCATGAGAGACTATGGACTCCGAGAAACAAACTGAGGGTTTTAGAGGGGAGGGGGGTGGGGGGATGGGTTAGCCCGGTGATGGGTATTAAGGAGGGCAAGTATTGCATGGAGTACTGGGTGTGATACACAAATAATGAATCATGGAACATTACATCAAAAACTAATGATGTAATCTATGGTGACTAACATAACAATAAAATTAAATTAAATTAAAAAAAGAATTTAAAGCTGCTAATATCATGCTAATGGAAGGGTCTGTAAGGTAGGGTTGAGCAAGACTAACAGGTTGTTTGGAGAAGGGCAAAGTGAAGATGGTGTGTCATTGCCCAACCGCACCCCCCACCTCCCCCTTCCCTCCCCCCTCCTCCCACATACACCTTTGCCGGGTACATGACTGTACAGGTGTGTTTTCTTCTCCATTTCCCTCCATTTAAAATAGACCCACACAAAACATTTTGCAACATATATGTCAAAGGATAAATAGCCTTAATAATTAAAAAGCTTATGAGTTCTTGCAAACCAAAAAGAATAAGCAAGAGATCTCATTAATAATAACTGATAGCTGCAAAACACTTCACTACATGCCAGGCACAAAGAGTTTTACCTAAATTATCTCCTTTAACTCTCTCAGAAACTCAGAGGTAAATAATGTTATACCCATTTGACAGGTGAAAAAACTGAGGCTTGGAGTATACTTTAAGTAACTTGCTTAAGATTGCATTATTAGCAGATGACCAAAGACTGATTCAGAACCAGGATGTCTGTTGAAAATCTACACTTTTACAGGATGCCATATCAATTTCTCACAGGCAGCCCAAAAGGGAGAAATACAAGTGACCAATAAAGATTTTAAAATGTATATTTAATTATGATAGTAAAACAAAAAGTCAAAACCAAAAAAATTATGATCTATTTACTTTTTGTTTATCAGGTAGACAAAAATTAAGAAGATTAACAAAGCCTAGTGTTAATGAGCTTTTGGAAACACTGACTTGCTTTTGCAGTGTTGCTGAGAATTCAAGTTGTAAAACCATCCTGGAGGGTAGTTTTTTCAAAATATATAAAAATGTAATTTATATAGGGGTGCCTGGGTGGCTCAGTCACTAAGCGTCTGCCTTCAGCTCAGGTCATAATCCCAGGGTCCTGGGATCGAGCCCCATGTTGGGCTCCCTGCTCCATGGGGAGCCTGCTTCTCCCTCTCCCTTTGCCTCTCCCCCTGCTTGTGCTCTCTCTCGCTATCTCTGTCACTATCTGTCTCTCTCTATCAAATAAATAAAATCTTAAAAAAAATGTAATTTATGTATACTCTGAAAATTTCTACTCCCAGGAATTACATTTATGGGATATTTAAATGAGTAAGATAAGATAAAAAGGCATTAATCACAGTATTGTTTTGAAGAACTAAAATACTGTAAATAATGTAAGTGTCCATTTATAAGAATTGCTTAAGTAAATTATGAAACATCCATACAATAGAATATTACTCAGCCACCTAAAATGATAGTGTTGATCTACATTTACTGACACAAAGATGTCTATGAAAAATTGTCCAGTCAAAAAAGCAATTACAGAAACATATAAAAAGATATAAATATTTATCATATATACATGTAAAGCAAATTTTCTGGAAGGATGTTTGTGGAAATGATGTTAGTGCTGATTTTTAGGTTATGGAATTTATGGGCCCTTTTACTTTCTTCTGTGTATTTGTATGTATTATTTGACTCTCTTTGATTAAGATCTATTGTTTTTACGATAATAAGGTTATCTCCAAAAGTAAAAAAATCCACATTTTCTATTTTCTAATTTAACTTTGTGTAGGACTGCACTGGACTGGGGAACATTTTAAGATGATGAAACATAATGGAGAGAACGTGGGCTTTCAGATATGACCTCAGGTACGATTTCAGCTTTTACTAGCTTTGTGACTATGTTAGCTTTCTATTGCTGTCGTAACAAATTATCACAAACTTAGCAGTGTAAACAACACAAATGTATTATCTTACCATTCTGTAGGCCATACCTACAGACTCACTGGGTTAAAATGAAGGTGTTGACAAGGCTGTGTTCCTTTCTAGGAAGTTGTAGGGGAGGATCCATTTCCTTGCTCATTCCAGTTGCTGGTGGATTTCGGTTCCTTGTGGTTATAAGATGCAGATCCCTGTTTTCTCGTTGGCTATGGCTAAGGGCTGTTTACAGTTTCTAGAGGCCAGTACATTTCTTAACTCCTGGTTCCCTTTCCCCATCTTCACAGCCAGCAAGATGGAGTCAAGTCCTCACTCATACCTGACCCGCCTTCTGCTTTGCTCTTCCACTTTAAGGACCCATGTGATGAGATTGGGACCACTCAGATAATCCAGAATCATCCTCCCTTTCCCCCACAGTACAAATTCTCTTGTGCCATGTAAAGTAACCTATTCACAATGCCCAAGGATTAGGGCATGGGCATCTTTAGAGAGTCATTATTCTGCCCTACCACAGTGACTTTGGCAAATTCCCTAAGTAACACATTTTTAACTATAAAACGGATGTGGCAGGATACCTTATTGAATTACTACTATTTTGTTTTCTTTGGTCATTGTTGCATTTTTACCTCCCCATTCTTTTTTTCTTTTTTATTCTTCTTATGTTAATCCCCATACATTACATCATTAGTTTTAGATGTAGTATTCCATGATTCATTGTT
>NW_027814469.1:0-278 GCF_054177405.1 Leptonychotes weddellii | reverse complement strand
GTGGCACACTCATGGAAGAAGAGTCTGGCTTTGGTAAGTTTTCTCGAAACAAATGAATGGAATTTATAGTTGTGTAGCCCTCCAGAGTCCACAGAGGCTTTTCAGGTGCTTCGTTTCCCTTGTTTGCTCTTCACTATAAACTGTGAAGCAGGAAGGGCAAATATGAAGATCCATGCCCACATCATCATTGTGTGCATTACATGAATGCGCCTTTGTTTGGGAAGACACTGATCCCACTGTCCTAACCACTCAAGCACCCTTCATCAATGAGTACCAAG
>NW_027814468.1:0-278 GCF_054177405.1 Leptonychotes weddellii | reverse complement strand
TGCCATGCACAGGAAGAATTACCTAAAATGCTCACATTAAACCCCATCAAGTTAAAGAAGACGCCATCGGCTTTGACTTCCAGATCCAATCCCAGAGTCTCTCTTCACAAAGCGTGAAGGATCGCAGTTCGAGTAGGGACAGGAAATCCTGGGGACGGGCGACTCCCTTGCGTCCAGCACTCGGCATCCAGTGGCTAGATCGGCCCCTGGTACGTGGGAGGGAGTGATTCAGGTTGTGAATAAATGAGTCTGTGACAAAAAGAATCAAATCACTTCTT
>NW_027814467.1:0-278 GCF_054177405.1 Leptonychotes weddellii | reverse complement strand
GGGGCGCCTGGGTGGCTCAGTCGTTAAGCGTCTGCCTTCGGCTCAGGTCATGATCTCAGGGTCCTGGGATCGAGCCCCGCATCGGGCTCCCTGCTCCGCGGGAAGCCTGCTTCTCCCTCTCCCACTCCCCCTGCTTGTGTTCCCTCTCTCGCTGTGTCTCTCTCTGTCAAATAAATAAATAAAATCTTTAAAAAAAAAATGAGGATATAAGGATGTAGTAGTAAGACATGTTCCATGCTCTTGGGACCAGTGGCCTTGGGACACAGAAATAAAATAAT
>NW_027814466.1:0-278 GCF_054177405.1 Leptonychotes weddellii | reverse complement strand
TTATTCATACTTATTTTTAAACATGAAAAATAATTTAATTATATTGTAATAAATACATACTTAAAGTATCTATTATAATTCACACAGTATATCTTAATTTGTGCTGTCTGTATAATATATTCAAATAAGCATATTATAATGTTATATCAATGGATAGAAAAAAATCCTTCTAAATAAATCAAACTGATGGGGCGCCTGGGTGGCTCAGTTGGTTAAGCGACTGCCTTCAGCTCAGGTCATGATCCCAGGGTCCTGGGATCGAGTCCCGCATCGGGCTC
>NW_027814465.1:0-278 GCF_054177405.1 Leptonychotes weddellii | reverse complement strand
GGGCGCCTGGGTGGCTCAGTTGGTTAGGCGACTGCCTTCGGCTCAGGTCATGATCCTGGAGTCCCGGGATCGAGTCCCGCATCGGGCTCCCTGCTGTCAGCAGGGAGTCTGCTTCTCCCTCTGACCCTCCCCCCTCTCATGTACTCGCTCTCTCTCATTCTCTCTCTCTCAAATAAATAAATAAAATCTTTAAAAAAAAACCAAAAGACCCATTTCATGCTTTAGGAAAGCTTATACTTGAGAAAGATGGAGATTTCAATATTATTTCCACTCGCATG
>NW_027814464.1:0-278 GCF_054177405.1 Leptonychotes weddellii | reverse complement strand
GTCTTAGACAATTCAGAGCACTCACCAATATAGTTTTTAAAACAAAGGTGGTATGTTAAGAAAAAAAAAAAGAAGATAGCAGGAGAGGAAGAATGAAGGGGGGGAAATCGGAGGGGGAGACAAACCATGAGAGATGATGGACTCTGAAAAACAAACTGAGGGTTTTAGAGGGGTGGGAGGATGGGTTAGCCTGGTGATGTGTATTAAAGAGGGCACGTTCTGCATGGTGTTATGCACAAACAATGAATCATGTAACACTACATCAAAAACTAATGATG
>NW_027814463.1:0-278 GCF_054177405.1 Leptonychotes weddellii | reverse complement strand
GGTGGGTACGTAATATTCATTAAATGAGAGTTGAAAGTGTGAGCAGACTCTGTGCCAACAGCCTGCAGGCTAAAAAGACGGGTGAACCAGGGCAGAACTCTGGAATGGCAGTGGGCAGAACAGCCCGGCATCACTGGCCCTGATCCTAAACAGCCTCCCCAGCTCCCCACCAGGAGGTCAGACAGCTTCTCACTCTTTCTGTGGGGTGTGATGTGGAAAAGGTCCCGACACTCTGGGTTGAGAGTTCCGAGCTCAGTTCCTCGAGGTACGCAGACCAT
>NW_027814462.1:0-278 GCF_054177405.1 Leptonychotes weddellii | reverse complement strand
TTCACTCCCTTGTGGAACTTCTCTTCCTCTTGGGTCTTCTTCCTTTTAATCATAAAAGTGTACTGCTCTCATCCTTCACTTTTTCTCTATTTCTGGGGCATTTCATCCTCTGTCATAACAGAGGGTGAAATCCTGCATTTCTCTTTGGCTCTAATCTCAACTACTCTGCTAAAGTCAGGTTACATACTACTGATTTCCTCCAAATTCCACAACACTCTTTGTCCAAAATAGAATTGATCATCTTACATACACATATACTTGCCTCTTCCCCTGACTTC
>NW_027814461.1:0-278 GCF_054177405.1 Leptonychotes weddellii | reverse complement strand
ACAATGAATCATGGAACACTTCATCTAAAACTAATGATGTAATGTATGGGGATTAACATAAGAATAAAAAAAAATACAAAAAAAAAAAATACTCTAGCACTACCATGCAAAATATGCCTGTGGAATATATTTGGTCCACAGGTCTCTGTTTTAATTCCTCTGCTTTGTGGAGGTCTTCTATATATAGGTAAAAGATCAAATTATTCCTAGGCAAAGTAAATGTCAAAATAAGGAAGGAAAGAAGAAAGGGAAGAAAGGAAAGAGGAGATGAGATACTT
>NW_027814460.1:0-278 GCF_054177405.1 Leptonychotes weddellii | reverse complement strand
TCTGCCTCTGACCCTCCCCCCTCTCATGTGCTCTCTCTCTCTCATTCTCTCTGTCTCAAATAAATAAATAAAAATCTTTAAAAAAAATAAAAGCTCATTTTAAAAACAAATTCTTATTGCCTTTATTTACTATTCATTTAATAACATTCATAAACACATTTCTACATAGCTCCTTATATAAATATAAGTTTTATATATGTTATATATATTATTTATATATCCATACAAACTATAGAGTTAATAACTATACTTTTAATAACAAATTTCATTAATCCCCT
>NW_027814459.1:0-2726 GCF_054177405.1 Leptonychotes weddellii | reverse complement strand
TAATTGTGAATGTAGTAAAAACCATTTAATTGTACACTTTAAATGCATGGGTTATATGGTGTGTGGATATTTATTTCATATTCAGTGTTACATATGAATATACATGTATATATTTATACGTATGAAATTATTGATTGGTGCTTTGGGAGAAGCCCTTTAAAAGGCAACAGACTTGACTGGCTTATTCTTTCGCCTTTTTAAAAAACTGAACTTTCGTTTTTTAACTAAGGTAAAATTTATATATCATAAAATAAACAGATCTTAAATGAATAATGTAAAGAGCTTTGATACATGTAGGTATTTGCGTTTCATCGCAATCAGGATATGGACTATTTCTATCTTTCCATGTGCCTTTTTGTCAATATCACCCCTCATAGGCACTGTTGTGCTTTTTTTTTTTTAAAAAAAAAGATCTGTTTATTTTAGAGAGTGCGTGAGCAGGTGGAGGGGCAGAGGGAAAGGGGAAAGGATCTCAAGTAGACTCCCACTGAGCCTGGAGCCCATGTGGGGTTCCATCTCATGACCCTGAGATCATGACCTGAGCCAAAATCAAGAGTAGGACGCTTAACCGACTGAGCCACCCAGGCATCCCAAAACTATTCTTTCTAGTACCACTGATTAGTTTTGCCTTTTGAAATTCACATAAATGGAATCATACCATATGTACGATTTTTTACTAAACAGTATGTTTTTGAGATTCATCTATGTTGCTGCATTTATCAGTAGTTCATTCTTTTTATAGCTAATTAGAATTCCATTTTATCAATATAATATTGTTTATTTTCCTATTAATGAGTATATGGGTTATTCTCAATTTTGAGCTATTATAGATAAAGATGCTACAAATATTCTTATACTAGTCTTTTTTGAACATACGTTTTCAATCCACTTGGGTAAATACCTGTAAGTTGAATCGCTAGATCATAGGCAGGGTAAGCTGGGGGCTTAATTTTTGAAGAAACAGGCAAAAAACACCCCAAAGTGGTCATACCATTTCACACTCTATGAAAAGGTGCTAATCTACATTCTCACCAATATTTGGTATTGCTGGTTTTAAAAATTTTAGCCATTCTAGGGCGCCTGGGTGGCTCAGTTGGTTAAGCGACTGCCTTCAGCTCAGGTCATGATCCTGGAGTCCCGGGATCGAGTCCCGCATCGGGCTCCCTGCTCAGCGGGGGGTCCGCTTCTCCCTCTGCCCTCTTCCCTCTCGTGCTCTCTGTCTCTCATTCTCTCTCTCTCAAATAAATAAATAAAATCTTTAAAAAAAAAAAAATTTTAGCCATTCTAATGGGTGTGAAATGAATCTCACTGTGGTTTTAATTTGCATTTCCCTAATGACTAATACTATTGAGCACTTTCACACATGCTTACTGATTATCCATCTACAGTTGACCCTTGAACACAGGGATCGGTGCACTGACCCTCTGTGCAGTCAAAAGACTTTTGACTCCACCCCCCTCCAAAATTTAACTACTAATAGCCTACTGTTCACCAGAGGCCTTACCGATAATGTAGCCAGTCAATTAACACATATTTTGTATATGTACTATATACTGTATTATTACAATAAAGTAAGCTAGAGAAAACGTTGAGAAAAATCATTAAAAAAATACACTGCTGTGGGGTGCCTGGGTGGCTCAGTTGTTAAGCGTCTGCCTTCAGCTCAGGTCATGATCCCAGGGTCCTGGGATTGAGCCCTGCGTCGGGCTCCCTGCTCAGCAGGAGGCCTGCTTCTCCCTCTCCCACTCCCCCTGCTTGTGTTCCCTCTCTTGCTGTGTCTCTGTCAAATAAATAAAATCTTAAAAAATATATATATATAGTGCTGTATTTATCAAAAAACCCACATATCAGGGGCCCTGCACAATCCACACCCATTGTTGTTCAAGAGGCAACTGAATATCTTTTGTGGAGTGACTGTTCAAATCTTCTATTTTAAAATTTTCTTATTTATCTTCTTTTTTTTTGAAGATTTGATTTATTTATTTATGAGAGAGAGAGAGAAACAGCATGAGAGGGGAGAGGGTCAGAGGGAGAAGCAGGCTCCCCGCTGAGCCAGGAGCCGGATGTGGGACTTGATCCCAGAACTCTGGGATCATGACCTGAGCTGAAGGCAGTCGCTTAACCAACTGAGCCACCCAGGCACCTTTATTTATCTTTTTAATATTGATTTGTAGGAGTTCTTAAATATTCTAGATATAAGTCCTTTGATAGATACATCTATTATAAATACTTTTTCCCAGTCTGTGCCTGCTTCTTTATTTTTTAAACCGTTTCTTTTCATGAGCAGAAATTTAAAATTTGATGAAACTCTAGTCATCAATTTTTACTTTTATTACTGACATTTTTTGTGGTTTGGCTACCATAAGATTGTAAAATATTCCTTTTCTTATAGAAATTTTTTGGTTTTAACTTTTACATTTTGGTTTATAATGGATCTTGAAATAATTTTTTGTGTATGGTGTAAAGTAGGAGTTAAGTTTTTTAACGATGCATACCTACTGTTCCAGAAATATTTACTAAAAATATTTCCTCTTCTGCATTTAATTACATTGGCATGTTTATTAAAATTCAACAGACTTTAATATGTGGGGGGGCTAAATCTGAAATTCTGTTGCATTGATCTATGTTTCTATCTTTACGCCAATACCACACCATCTGAATTACTGGACTTTTGCAGTAAGTCTTGAAATCAAGAAGTGTGAATCCTCCAACAATGTTCTTCTTAT
>NW_027814458.1:0-278 GCF_054177405.1 Leptonychotes weddellii | reverse complement strand
GCTGGAGGAGCAGTGGCCCGACAGTGCTGCGGATCAAGGTTTATGGCAACCCAAGCTGAGAGCCCGCTCCTCGGCTCCGTCTCTGCAGCCGGCTTCCCCGCTCCAATCCCTGGGAGCTCTGCCACACTCAGGCACCCCCAGTCTTCCTGTGACCCCGAGGGTCCTGAGACCACACTGTCCCACGAGGGCTCCACCCCCCCGCTTAGCCACCGGAGTGACGTCCCTCAGCGGAGCAGACTTCTAAAAGTTCTGATTTTGTGCTCCGCAGCTCTATCACT
>NW_027814457.1:0-278 GCF_054177405.1 Leptonychotes weddellii | reverse complement strand
TTGCTGGCATAGAGTTGCTCATAATATGTTCTTATAATTGTTTGTATTTCTTTGGTGTTGGTTTTTCCTTCTATTTCTATTTTTTTTTTTTGGAAAATTTGAAAAGAATAAGTATTAATTCTTTAAATGTCTGGCAGAATTCCCCTGGGAAGCTATCTGGCCCCGGGCTTTTGTTTGCTGGAGATTTTTGATTACTGATTCAATTTCTTAGCTGGTTATGAGTCTGTCCAAATTTTCTATCTCTTCCTGTTTTCATTTTAGTAATTTGTATCTTTCTT
>NW_027814456.1:0-278 GCF_054177405.1 Leptonychotes weddellii | reverse complement strand
TTCTGCATGGAGCACTGGGTGTTCTATGCAAACAATGAATCATGGAACACTACATCAATAACTAATGATGTACTATATGGTGATTAACATAACATAATAATAAAAAAAAAAAAAAGAAAAGGAGAACGAGCTGGGTATGGTGGACGTGGGCCCAAAGCCAGTGGCACCCGGCATGAAGCACTCAGTGGCCAGCCCATCAAGGCTGTGTGAGGACAGAAGCCTGCAGGGCTGGCCAGCCAACCAGAGAAAAGTCAAACCACCCATCACCACCACCCCCC
>NW_027814455.1:0-278 GCF_054177405.1 Leptonychotes weddellii | reverse complement strand
TAATGAAATATGAAAAATTCACTTTGACCTCCTGATTAAATTTAGACGTGAGAGATGGAGGTGCAAGGTTGACTTGTAAGCATGTTGGTGATGGCACTGCCAGATACTAAGATGAGATGTTAGGGAAGAAGACCTGGGAGAAAATCAAGAGTCCTTTATAACACATGTTTCATTTGAGATTCCTGGTAGGCAATTTTTCGTTTTGTTTTTTTTTAAGTTTTTTTTTATTATTATGTTAATCACCATACATTACATCATTAGTTTTTGATGTAGTGTTC
>NW_027814454.1:0-278 GCF_054177405.1 Leptonychotes weddellii | reverse complement strand
TTTGTTGTTCTGCTTCTTGTCATCTTCTGTTTATTATTATCATTGTCTTTGTGGATTTTTGTTTGAATCCAATCATTGCCATGGTCCAATCTGGACTCCAGAAACGTAGGTTCACAAATATTGTATAAACCAAAATATTGTAAGATTTAAACAATTCTCCTATGCATTCCAAATCAGAGACTGATTTCTTTCTTTTTTTGGGGGGGGGGGGAGCTAAACTAGGAGATAACTACTTTATTGTAACAGGATATTTTTTTTTTAATTTATTTTTTTTTATT
>NW_027814453.1:0-278 GCF_054177405.1 Leptonychotes weddellii | reverse complement strand
GCCTGGGTGGCTCAGTCGTTAAGCGTCTGCCTTCGGCTCAGGTCATGATCCCAGGGTCCTGGGATCGAGTCCCACATCGGGCTCCCTGCTCTGCGGGAAGCCTGCTTCTCCCTCTCCCACTCCCCCTGCTTGTGTTCCTGCTCTCGCTATGTCTCTCTCTCTGTCAAAAAAATAAATAAAATCTTTAAAAAAAAAAAAAGAAAGCATGCTGTCAAGGCCCCAGAAAAGCTGAGTAGAATTTTATAATCTGGCTCCAGGGACATAAGGGGAATTTTAGT
>NW_027814452.1:0-278 GCF_054177405.1 Leptonychotes weddellii | reverse complement strand
GCAGCCGCTTAACGACTGAGCCACCCAGGCACCCCAGAACAGTGGTTTTCTAATTCTATTGTTTAATCTTTATTAGCTAACTTTTTTCTTTGGAAGAGAGCTTTCCTTTCCTCTGTGTCATTCTCTTTTTTAATGAACATCTTTTTTTTATTATTATTTTTTATTTTTAAAGATTTTATTTATTTATCTGAGACAGAGAGAATGAGAGACAGAGAGCATGAGAGGGAGGAGGGTCAGAGGGAGAAGCAGACTCCCTGCCGAGCAGGGAACCTGATGCG
>NW_027814451.1:0-278 GCF_054177405.1 Leptonychotes weddellii | reverse complement strand
AAGGATTCATTTTTGGAAAGTGGCCTAGTTAAATAGTTTACTGTTGGTAATTTGATTTTCTAAACCAAAAATTTTGTGATTTTTTTTTTTTTTTTTTACTAGCTAAGCAACCAGATCAGGAATTGGAATATAAGAATCTAATAGGAACTAACACTCGTGGTTGCTTAAACTTGTTTTTGTTCTCTCTCTTTAAGCCAGGGGAGTATTCTTGAAGATACGTGTATTTCTTCAATATGTTCGCAAGTATTTTGAGAACTAGTGGCATTGCTTTTTAATTT
>NW_027814450.1:0-278 GCF_054177405.1 Leptonychotes weddellii | reverse complement strand
AGAGATGCTGAGCCCCGACCAGAGGTAGTAGACAAGAAGAAATGAAGGGAGCAGGGGTTAGGGCCCAATGGGAAATGAGGGGGGAGCTGAATGAGGTGCCAAAAGACTCAGCTATCAAGATAATATTTTAAGTCAAATTGAATGCAAAAATACCCCCCATACACAAAACAACCAAATTTTAAACTATGACAGGGTTCCACGGGGGCCGGAATTAGTGTGAGGCAGTGAGGCCAAATCCTGCAATCAAGGGTTGGATCCTCTATTCACATTTTGATTTT
>NW_027814449.1:0-278 GCF_054177405.1 Leptonychotes weddellii | reverse complement strand
TTTCTTGCAATGTCTTGATGGACACTGTACTGTCCAGTATCACAGATCTCCTCCTATTTCATAAACACACCCTTCACTGCTTTCTTCCTCAGCTTCTTAGAGAAATATTTACCTCCCCTGAACCTGAACAACTGCTTCCTATCCTTAAAGACTCAGTTCTACCTTTATTTCCCTCCTGCTATCTTCTTCTTCTTCTTTTTTTTTTAACATATAATGTATTATTTGTTTCAGAGGTACAGGTCTGTGATTCAACAGTCTTACACAATTCACAGTGCTCA
>NW_027814448.1:0-2726 GCF_054177405.1 Leptonychotes weddellii | reverse complement strand
AAAAAAAAAAAAAAAGAATAAAACTAGAGAACGTACTGTACCAGATATCAAGGACTATTGTTTTAAGTATTAAAATTTAGACAGTGTGGTGTTGATACAAGAATAGACAAACAGACTAATGGTACAGAATAGAGTCCAAAAACAACACACACCTGATCTATGACAAAATGACACTGCAGTGTGGTGCAGAAGGATGATCTTTTCAGTAAATAGTGCTGGGTCAACTGGGCAGAATTGGGGAAAACGTGTGTGTGTGTGTGTGTGTGTGTGTATGTGTGCGAGAAATCTCCCTCTGCTCTCCTCTTATAAGGATACATGCCGTTGGGGCACCTGAGTAGCTCAGTAGGTTAAGCGTCTGCCTTCGGCTCAGGTCAATATCTTGGGGTCCTGGGATTGAGTCCCACACTGGGTTCCCTGCTTAGCGGGGGGTTCTGCTTCTCCCTTTGCCCCTCCCCCCCACTCGTGCTAGTTTGCATGCTCTCTCTCTCTCGCAAAAATAAATAAATAAAACTTAAAAAAAAAAAAAAGGATACATGTGGTTGTATTTAGGACCCAACTAGATAATCCAGGATAATCTCCCTGTCTCAAAATCCTTAACTTAATCACATCTGCAATCACACTGCAGGGGTTGGGATGGGCACATCTTTGGGAGCCCATTTTTCAGCCTACCACAACCTCTACCTCACACCATAAACAGAAATAAATTCCATACCTAAATGTGGAAGATTAAAACAATAAAGCCTTAGAAGAAAATACAAGAGAACATCTTCACGACCTTGGAACAGGCAAAGTTTTCTTAAACCAAAAACAAAAGCACTAACCATTTAAAAAAAAAAAAAGCATATGTATGTAAGTGGCCAATATTAAATTAAGAAATATGTTCAACAGGGGTGCCTGGGTGGCTTAGTCGGTTAAGGGTCCGTCTTCGGCTCAGGTCATGGTCCCAGGGTCCTGGATGGAGCCCCGTGTCAGGTTCCTGCTCAGCAGGGAGTCCGCTTCTCCCTCTGCCTCTGCCCCTCCCCCCTCGTGGCTCTCTCTCTCTCTCTCCCTCTCTCTCAAATAAATAAATACAATCTTTAAAAAAAAAGAAATATGTTCAACAAAAAGTACACTTTAGAAGAGTTAAAAGACAACCCACAAAATGGGAGAGGATATTTACAATACACGTATACAACAGAAAGTTTCTACTTTACATAAATACATATATATAAAGAGCTCCTACAAATCAATATGAGAAAGGCAGACACCCCAATAGAAACATGGGCAAAAGACTTACACAGATAAAAGAGCATACCCAGATGGCCAGTAAATGCATGAAAGGGGGCTCAACCTCTTTAGTAATCAGGGAAATGCAAACTGAAACCACAATGCAGTAGCACTGTACCTACCAGAATGGCCACAACGAAAAAGGTTGAAAATGCAAGTCAGGGAGGATGTTGGGTAATCAGAACTGGTGGGAATGTAAATTACTTGCTACCATCACCTCGGAAATCTTTAGGGCACCTTCTGCTAAAACAGAACATCCGCAGACCTTTGACCCAGCAAATCTATCCATAGGTATACACCCAACATGCTCACCAACAGACACATATCACACTAGACTATTAATAGCAACACTATTTGTAACAGGCAAAACCTGTAAACTCTCCAAATGTCCGTCAATAGTAGAACAGATAAAATAGGGGCACCTGGGTGGCTCAGTTGGTTAAGCCTCCAACTCTCGATCTCAGCTCAGGTCTTGATCTCAGGGTTGTGAGCTCAAGTCCCATGTTGGGCTCCACATTGGGCGTGGAACCTACTTAAAAAGAGAGAGAGAGAACAAAATAGTAGAATAGCTAAAATAAAGTGTGGACCACACAGCAATGTGAGCAAATAATGTACAGCTACAGGCCACAACACGGAGGGGTCCCACAAACATGATATTGAGCAAGAGAAGCTGCAGACAAAAGAGGATATGATTCTATTTACACGGAGAACAAAAATAGGTCAAAATTTAAGAGGTCAGGATGGTGGTTCCCTTTGTGGGGAGTTGGAAGGGGGCACAAAAAGGGTTCATGAGGGGCTGGTGGTGTTCAATGTCTTTTTTTAAATTTTTTTTTAAATTTATTTATTGAGAGAGATAATGATAGAGAGAGAGCATGAGAGGGGGGGAGAGTCAGAAGGAGAAGCAGACTCCCCGATGAGCAGGGAGCCCGATGCGGGACTCGATCCTGGGACTCCAGGATCATGACCTGAGCTGAAGGCAGTCGCTCAAACAACTGAACCACCCAGCGGCCCTAATTTTTATTTTTATTATTTTTTAAAGGTTTTATTTATTAGAGAGAGAGCACGAGCCATGTCTTCATCTGGGTGCTGGCTACATGTCGTGTTCAGTCTGTATACACTTACGAGTTTTATATATATATATAAGTAGAGTTATATTTCAATAGAAAATTGTACCCACAAAAGCAAATTATACATTGTAGTATGGGTCAAATGCAAAAATGTAATTAAGTGACAAAAGTAAACGCAGAATGTACATTGCATGCCACCATTTGTTTAAAAAAATGGGGGGGTGTGAATATACATACGTGCACACATCATCCCTTGAAGAAGCTGGAAGAAGCTGCCATCAGCTTACTGTCTTTCAGACGGGGACCTGGAGGCCTGCATGAAGTTTTATCCAGTAAGTATATTTTCAAAACTATTAAATAGTTCACACATATGAAAGGGTTTACAGAAAGACA
>NW_027814447.1:0-278 GCF_054177405.1 Leptonychotes weddellii | reverse complement strand
CTGGATGTTATACGAAAACAATGGATCGTGGATCACTACATCAAAAACTAATGATGTATTGTATGGTGACTAACATAACAAAATTAA
Source organism: Leptonychotes weddellii (assembly GCF_054177405.1). NCBI lineage: Eukaryota > Metazoa > Chordata > Mammalia > Carnivora > Phocidae > Leptonychotes > Leptonychotes weddellii. The sequence goes on along the minus strand of NW_027814447.1, from coordinate 191 downwards.
AAAAAGATAACCATACTTTCCAAAAGATACTTGGTGCTTGATAGCATTTAAAAGGAAGTAGGCAATTAATTTTGGTTTGTGTTGGCATTCCATTCTACTTGCCAAGCAATTTGAGCTTCTGATTTCTAGATCTGTCATTAGATTTCTAGAGGGATATAAGTCAAACTGAAGGCATCTCCTAGAAGAAAAGT
>NW_027814446.1:0-278 GCF_054177405.1 Leptonychotes weddellii | reverse complement strand
AACAATGAATCATGGCACACTTCATCTAGAACTAATGATGTAATGTATGGGGATTAACATAAGAATAAAAAAAAAAAACTCTTTCAAATTTTGATGTGCAAAGAAATCTCTTGGGGGATCTTGTTAAAAATGCAGGTACTGACTCAGTGAGTTAGGGGTGGAGCCTGAAATTTGGCATTTCTTGGAAGCCCCCGGGGGATACCAATGCTGTTGGTCTGAGGACTACCCTTTGAGAAGCAAGAGACTAAACTCTAGGTAGGGTTTGACTCAATTTATTT
>NW_027814445.1:0-278 GCF_054177405.1 Leptonychotes weddellii | reverse complement strand
GGTGGATTTGCGGCTGATTTCTGTGCTGGAGATGGCCGGGCCTCGGGAGAAGCCCAGTAAGCAGAATTTCCCAAGCGGGACCACTTGACCCAACTGACTGGGGTCCGCTCTGGGGCCATCGTAGGGGTCTGCGATTTTATGACGGCGTTTTTGCCCTTTCAGGGCCCACAGGTGGAGGAAGGCGTTAGCTGGCCGCGATGGAAGGAGGCAGCTCAGGTGGAAGGAGGGTGCGGTCCGGCCCAAAGGTGGCACTGGGATGACCGTTGTTCCTGGTGAGG
>NW_027814444.1:0-278 GCF_054177405.1 Leptonychotes weddellii | reverse complement strand
TTTCTAGTGTGCCAGCAGGGTGCTGTATACATTTTTTTTTTTGGAAGATTTTATTTATTTGACAGAGAGACACAGCGAAAGAGGGAACACAAGCAGGGGGAGTGGGAGAGGGAGCAGCAGGCTTCCCGCGGAGCAGGGAGCCCGATGCGGGGCTCGATCCCAGGACCCTGGGATCATGACCTGAGCCGAAGGCAGACGCCTAACGACTGAGCCACCCAGGCGCCCTGACTGATAGCATTTTTGATAGCCTTTTTCCATATTATGAAGTCAGTACATCT
>NW_027814443.1:0-278 GCF_054177405.1 Leptonychotes weddellii | reverse complement strand
GGTTTGACCACTTTACCAAACTGTCTCTTCCCTTGTGACCCAGCCTGCGGGCTCATTGCATGGCCCTGTTTCCTAATCGCCATAGTCAGACTCGTCTGCCCTACTGATCTCCAAGGTGGTTGCCAGATAATGGATGAGTTCCATGTTCTTGCCAACAATGCCACTCGATAACCTGTGGTAGGCAGAATTATGAAGATAAAACCCAAAGATAAGAGTCGTCTAAAGTTCAGTGAGGAAACAGACTTAGGGCATACATCACATTTATCATTACATCTTAT
>NW_027814442.1:0-278 GCF_054177405.1 Leptonychotes weddellii | reverse complement strand
TATATGTGATAGCAAAAACTGGAAACTCAGACATCCTTCAACAAGGGAATGGATATAAAATGTAATACATCTATTAAATGGAATATTATTCACAATAAAAAAGAATGAATTACTGACATATACAATAAAATGGATAATAATAAAATGGATAAAATAGGCCAGGGGTTGCTAGGAGTCTTGGTTGGAGTGGGGAGAGGGTGTATAAGGCAGGGATGGTATTGGGGGCATTTTTGTTGGGTTAATGGAACTGTTCTGTATTCTCATTACAGTGGTGACTA
>NW_027814441.1:0-278 GCF_054177405.1 Leptonychotes weddellii | reverse complement strand
TAGTTCAGCCCTACAGAGCTGGCCTGGCAAGGGAATTGCTAGAAAAGAAGAGGAGAGAAATTTAAGATCTTGGTCAAAGTTTTTTTTTTTTTTTAAAGATTTTATTTATTCATTTGACAGAGAGAGACACAGCGAGAGCGGGAACACAAGCAGGGGGAGTGGGAGAGGGAGAAGCAGGCTTCCCGCTGAGCAGGGAGCCCGACGTGGGGCTCGATCCCAGGACCCTGGGATCATGACCTGAGCCGAAGGCAGACGCTTAACGACTGAGCCACCCAGGC
>NW_027814440.1:0-278 GCF_054177405.1 Leptonychotes weddellii | reverse complement strand
TCAGCTATGTCTCCTGCTCTTAAAAGTAATGGCCTTAAAAAAAAAAAAATAATGGCCTTATGAAGAAGTCCTGTAGTGTCCTGCAGGGCAGTGTCCCCTGTTTACCAGAATCTGGCACTTCAGAGGTGGCTCCTATGTATGTGTGTGTGCCCTGCTGTTGTGTCTTGGCCACTTTTTCCTTCAGTTATCTGCAGTGGTTCTCTTTGCCTGTTGTGGGCAATGTTTGGTCCCTGTGGTGTTAGTGGGCCAGTCTAGGGTGTCCTTGGGCCTCAGTTTAG
>NW_027814439.1:0-278 GCF_054177405.1 Leptonychotes weddellii | reverse complement strand
TCATTCTTGGGGCGCCTGGGTGGCTCAGTCGTTAAGCGTCTGCCTTCGGCTCAGGTCATGATCCCGGGGTCCTGGGATCGAGTCCAAATCGGGCTCCCTGCTCAGCGGGAAGCCTGCTTCTCCCTCTCCCACTCCCCCTGCTTGTGTTCCCTCTCTCGCTGTGTCTCTTTCTCTGTCAAATAAATAAATAAAATCTTTTTAAAAAAATAAAATCTTTAAAAAAATTTAAAAAAATAAATAAAATCTTTTAAAAAAAATAAAATAATTCCAGAGCCATA
>NW_027814438.1:0-278 GCF_054177405.1 Leptonychotes weddellii | reverse complement strand
TAAACCCAGGTCTGATTCCAAAGCCATGAATCTCAGCTCTACTCTTCTTTCCTGATTTACATTTATATTCATGCTTTATATCTTATGTTTATTCTAAAAATAAAATTTCATAAATCTTTGAGGCTCCTTGACTGTAGTCTTTGATTTTTTTTTTGGCTTGCACTCAAGAATGAAACCACTTTGAAATGTTTTAAAATAATGTTTTATTCTTTGTAATTGGAAAAGTAGCTGTAAAATGCATTTGTCTTTTTATGATTTATTTTCATAGTTTTAAAGTT
>NW_027814437.1:0-2727 GCF_054177405.1 Leptonychotes weddellii | reverse complement strand
GGCGTCCCCAAAGGGGGCAATTTATACACTTCTATTTCCACGTACTTGGCACTTTTGGCGCATGCACGAAGCAGAGCAGGGAGAAGAACCCGGAAGAGCCCCAGGCAAGGACTGGGACTCTCTCGCTGGTTCAGTCGGCCATCTTAGGACACAGATTTTCCTTATCATTCCCCCCTTTGATGCCCCTTTAAACACCTAGTTTAGAGGGCATCATTCTGTTTGACTCTGAGGGTTGACTGCAAGGCTTGGGGCGAACACGGACTTAGTCAGAAACTTAACAGCACACCAGGTAGCAGAAGACCAGGACTGACTGGGGCCAGGAAAACCATGGTGAAACGCGCTCAGGAGTAGACAGCAAAGGGCCAGTAAAAGTGGGATCTATGACCTTAGGTAGAAGCCTCTGGGGGGAAGTCCAGTCAGGAGGGGCAACAGTGTAGAGTCCGACTCCCAGGATGAGGAAATCACACCGATGAGAGCCAGGGACCATGGTGAGCAGGTGTCCATCAGTCGGTGGGGTCTCGTCAAAGGTGAAGCCAGAGTGGGTTCGTGAAGTCTGGCTGGACTCTCCACTGGCGCAGCTCCTCGTCCGAATGATGAGCTTTCTTCTTTCTTCCAGTCTTTGACCCAAACTGAGTCCCCTGTCTGGAAGGAGTATACCTGAGACCCTAAGGAGATTGGGGCCCTCTCAATGGTGTACTTTTGTTATTTTTTTAGGGTGGCCCCCAAGGCCTGAAGCTGCTCCTTTATCCCTTTATCTCTAACCTGATGCAAGTTTCCTGGAAGGCTCCCCAGGCATGGGGGAGGCCATCCATATATTAATTCGAATGGGGAGAAACCTGATGTCCCGGGCATGCAGCGAGCACACAGGAGAGCTAGGGGTAGCAGATCCGGCCGTGGAAGTTAGTCTCCTGACAAACTTTGTTAAGGTTCCCTTGAGGGTGTGGTTCATTTGCTCTCCTGTTCAGAGATCCTGTCTCCTCTTGCCTTGGGTTCAATCGGAGGCTAGTGTGTGGAGAGTATGTCTTGGCCCAGGAGAGGGATGGGGCAATCAGGCAGATAGAGGAATTCATGTCGGACCTTGTGGCCCCCAAGTTCACACTGGTGAGCCTGGCAAAAGGGCTGCTGTATCGCCCGCGTCCCGGTGGCCCCAAGGATGGTCACAGTCCTTTTGCTGAAAGGGGCCACTGGGGAGGTGACAACAGAGTGCTTGGCCCCAATATCAACCATAAAAGTCCCTGGTTGGCCCCCCACCTTCATTCTGACCGTGAGCTCATGGGGGCCAAGGAGGAAATAGCCTGGTCCCCCTCAGTTTGAATCCATTCCTGCAAGGCCTATGAGGTCCTTCTCTCGGGGTTCTTCCTTGTAGCAGCTGGGCATTTGTTTTTCCAATGCCCTTTCTCTTTACAGTAGGCACATTGATCCCTTGCCAAGGGGGTTCTGGGCTTCCCCCCTTCCGGTGGTTGGGGTCTCCCTGCCTTTGTGTTGTTCTTTTCTTTCAGGGCGGTGATGAGAAGGATGACTTTCTTTTTCATCTTTTTGTTGGCTTCCCGTTCGGCTGCGACCTCCCTGTTCATGTAGACCTTATTGGCAATCTCTATTAGTTGGATGATGTTCATCCTGGCAAAACCCTCTAGTTTCTGATGTCTGGGGCAGCCTGAGCCACGAAGGAGGTGTTTACCATCTGTTGGCTTTCCTGTGCCTCGGGGTCAAATGGAGTGTATATCCTGTAGGCTTCACATAGTCTTTCGTAGTGGTCCCCGGGGGAACTCCCCTGGTTGTTGAGTGACCAAGGATACCTTAGTCATGTTCATGGGTTTCTTAGGTCCTGCCCGGATTCCCCGGAGGAGGGCCTCCTGGTCCCGGCGGGTGTGGGCCTGTCCCTCGGTTGCGGTGAAGTCCCATGCTGGGCGCTCCTCGGGTGCAGCCGTATTAGCCCAGGCAGCAGGGTCGATGACTCCCGCTGGTGCGTGCTCTTCCAGGTACTGCCGTGTACCTTTCATTATTCTCCTCCTTTCCTCTGTGTTGAACAGGGTGTGGAGTAACTGTTGGCAGTCTTCCCAGGTTGGCCGATGAGTCTGGAAAAGGGGTTCTATGAAGTCTACCATGGCCTGTGGTTTCCCAGAGTCGTCCTCGGGATATCCGGCTAGGATTTGTGGAGACTGGGGTTTTTGCGGATTTTCTTTAGGTCGCTTGGATGAGGCGATTAAGACCCTGGCCTGTCCCTGCCTATTGCAAGGGAATCGCACCCAGGGGGTAAGGGTCTGAGCAATTCCTAGCCAGGAGTCAATGTACGGAAACTGGTTAGGGTGTCCTAGTTCTCTTGTTATGACTCGCCATACTCGATGAATCGTTGGGACATCCAATGTCCCTTCTGAAGGCCGCCTGACATCAAAAGTGGGCCATTCCAATTCACATAGGGTTCTCAACTTGCCGGGGTTCATCCTGACTCCATAGTCTCCCGAAAACCCCTTCTTGAAATTTTTGATCATGGTCTCTAGAACTGTAGGTTTACTCTGCCCTGACCCCATGGTGATGTCCCCGTGTGCGGTGGCGCAGAGACAGACAAGGTGGGGGTGCCTCCTGGGGTGAGGAGACCAATCAGATGCCCATCTGGCCGTGTCTCGAAGGAGCTTAGGTGAGGCTTAGCCGTAGCGGTCTCAGCATTGTGACTTATGATCAGAATCTCTTCCGATGCCGCCATAGACTATATGCCGTTCACCACGGAAC
>NW_027814436.1:0-278 GCF_054177405.1 Leptonychotes weddellii | reverse complement strand
GAATGGTTTGATCCCTATCCAGCTGAATTCCTGAGAGGAGACGAAATCCAGGTCTCCTACTCCTCCGCCATCTTGCTCTGCCCAAAATGCCTATATTCTTCAACAAGGAAATTTGGGGAGCAGGGGGCAAGGAACTGGTATAGACCTACAAAAACTATCAACCAAATGCAATGTGGATCTTTAGAACTTGATTAGAACAAAGTAAGTATGCAGAGGCTTTTATGGACAATTAAGAAAATTCAAACACCAACCTGATCTTATAAGATATTTTTTTAATT
>NW_027814435.1:0-278 GCF_054177405.1 Leptonychotes weddellii | reverse complement strand
GAAGAGGAGAACAGGAGGAACGGAACAGAAAAGACATTCAAGGAAATTACGAGAAGCAAACTTTCCAGAAGAGGGACTTGAATCTTTAATTCAACAAAGTATATTGCATCCCAGGAAAGAAAAAATGAACAGAGTGATGAATGCTGAGACATAACCACGTTTAGCTATTGAACACCATGACGGAGGCAGAATCCTATGAAGAACAAACCCAAACAGGGGCGCCTGGGTGGCTCAGTCGGTTAAGCGTCTGCCTTCGACTCAGGTCATGATCCCGGGGT
>NW_027814434.1:0-278 GCF_054177405.1 Leptonychotes weddellii | reverse complement strand
TGGTAATGGTGGTGGTGGTGGCGATGGAGGAGGTTGGATGGTGGCGTTGATGGAGGTGGTTGGATGGAGGTGATGGTGGAGGTGACGGAGGCGGTGATGGAGGTGATGGTGATGGAGGTGGTGGTGGGGGTGGGGATGGTGACAGAGGTGGCAGTGGTGGGGGTGATGGAGGTGGTGGTGGGGGTTGGAGTGGTGAGGGAATTCCAGGCAGAGACAATACAAGCAAAGACACGGTGATGGGAAAACCTATTGCTAATGTGAGTGGAGTAAGAAGGGAT
>NW_027814433.1:0-278 GCF_054177405.1 Leptonychotes weddellii | reverse complement strand
TGGTAAGGAATGCATGTAGGTGTCTGGGGGTCAAGTCCATACAGCTGTAGCCTTGCAAGCCTTGGGTCTGAGTTGAGCGTGGACAAAGGATACTACACAAGTAACGGAGTAGCCTACCTTCCAATAGGTCACGGGCTTGAGCAATGGACATGACAACTGGGCAACTAGAATGAACTCAAGTCAAGAATCCTTTTCTCCATGATGATGTAGAATCATGAACAACCTCAAAGAAGGGCTCTCTAGTAATTAATATTAAAGGTGTTGACAAGGGAGTTCAG
>NW_027814432.1:0-278 GCF_054177405.1 Leptonychotes weddellii | reverse complement strand
GAGGAGGTCATTTTCTTCAGGTAAAATTCTGTACCACTAAAAATGGGGGAGTTTTAACCAACCCGGAGAGTTTCTTTCTTTTTTTTTTTTAATTAATTAATTTATTTGACAGAGAGAGATACAGCAAGAGAGGAAACACAAGCAGGGGGAGTGGGAGAGGGAGAAGCAGGCCTCCCGCTGAGCAGGGAGCCCGATGCGGGGCTCGATCCCAGGACCCTGGGATCATGACCTGAGCCGAAGGCAGACGCTTAACGACTGAGCCACCCAGGGGCCCCTGG
>NW_027814431.1:0-278 GCF_054177405.1 Leptonychotes weddellii | reverse complement strand
TAAACCCAGGTCTGATTCCAAAGCCATGAATCTCAGCTCTACTCTTCTTTCCTGATTTACATTTATATTCATGCTTTACATCTTATGTTTATTCTAAAAATAAAATTTCATAAATCTTTGAGGCTCCTTGACTGTAGTCTTTGATTTTTTTTTTGGCTTGCACTCAAGAATGAAACCACTTTGAAATGTTTTAAAATAATGTTTTATTCTTTGTAATTGGAAAAGTAGCTGTAAAATGCATTTGTCTTTTTATGATTTATTTTCATAGTTTTAAAGTT
>NW_027814430.1:0-278 GCF_054177405.1 Leptonychotes weddellii | reverse complement strand
CTGAACCTTTCAGCTCTAATCCCCAGGTTTGGGGACTACATTAAGATCCACCAAAAAATTGCTAGAACCGATACAGGATCTCAGCAAAGTCACAGTATATAAAATCAGTGCACAGAAGTCAGATGAATGTCCATACACTAATAATGAAGCAGAAGAAAGAGAAATCAAGGAATCAATCCCATTTATAAGTGCACCAAAAACCATAAGATACCAAGGAATAAACCTAACCAAAGAGGTAAAGTAAAAAAACTATAGAACGCTCATGAAAGAAATTCAGG
>NW_027814429.1:0-278 GCF_054177405.1 Leptonychotes weddellii | reverse complement strand
CGTGACCCATGCTTTTGTGGATGGGTTGTTCCTGTCTCCCAGGGTTGTTGTGAGTATTAAGTGAGCAAATACCAGGCACCTGGGTGGTGCCGTTGGCTAAGTGGCCAACTCTCGGTTTCTGCTCAGGTCATGATCTCAGAGTCGTGAGATCGAGTGCTGCGTCAGGCTCCACGCCCAGTGTGGAGTCTGCTTCTCCCTCCCCCTCTACTCCTCCCCCCGCTCGCTCGCTCTCAAATAAAGAAATAAAATCTTTGGGGCGCCTGGGTGGCTCAGTCGTT
>NW_027814428.1:0-278 GCF_054177405.1 Leptonychotes weddellii | reverse complement strand
TAATCCTAAGAAAGGAAGCAAATTTAGATGTAACTGGAAAGGTCAGCCTGATTTTATGAAACAAAGACCAAACCAAACTGTAAATAACAGTGAAATCCTTTGCCTTTTCAACGCCAGAGGAGTGAGGCAAACCCACATTTCCATTGGTTTTGACCAAGTGAAGCTCAAGGCGTCATAATGCATTACATCACACTCAGTCACCCTGGCAACAACAGAGAGCCTGAGGGCTCCATGACAAGCTGGTTCCCAAAGGCCCTAGACGCTCATCCGGAGGTTGG
>NW_027814427.1:0-278 GCF_054177405.1 Leptonychotes weddellii | reverse complement strand
TGTGCTCTCTCTCTCATTCTCTCTGTCTCAAATAAATAAATAAAATCTTTAAAAAAAAAAAAAAAGAAAAGAAAAAAAAAGAAAAGCTGCTGGTAAGAGTAGAGCCTATCAGTCAGCCTTCCTTTCTCCTTTCAAAGGTCTTAATCCTTTAAAAATGCAACCCTGGGGCACCTGTGTGGCTCAGTCGGTTAAGCATCTGCCTTCAGCTCAGGTTGGGCTCCCTGCTCAGTGGGGGGTGGGGTGGGGTGGGGGTCTGCTTCTCCCTCTCCCTCTGCTCC
>NW_027814426.1:0-2727 GCF_054177405.1 Leptonychotes weddellii | reverse complement strand
CTGGTTGGGAACACAAAGACACATGTTTTCCAGCCAGTGGTCACTCTGCCGCATAGATGGGGCCACCCTCAGAGAGAACAGCAGTAGCACACTCATGTCTGTCATCCTGTTCTGCCTTGTCATGCTCTCAGCCTATGAGAAAGCCTGCTTGGGCAAGAGGGAATCGGCATTCTCGGGACTGGAGTATGCATCCTATCTCACTGAGCCTTCTGTCTGCCCTCTGATGAGGAATCCCATTCTTCAGTTGAGCAAACGAAGGCTCGGACTCCCAGCCCCCTAGGGTGACATGGGAGGAGCTCCCCAGCTCCAAGGAGCTCCTCTCACTCACCCACATGACAGATCAGGAAGCTGAAGTTGAAAGTTTAAGAAACTCAAAGTTCCAAAAAGGGATGGGGACAGGACTAGAAGTAGGGTCTAGGCCTTCAGAAACCTAGGTCACGGTTTTCAATTAAGCCACACTCTGTCCCACTGAGCTTTACGGCCAGGCCTCATGTCACCACGGCTGCCAGGCCCAGCCTCCAGTAGCTAAAAGAATAACCCCATTGAAAGAAAACAGGGGCGCGGGAGGCGGCACCTGGCTGGCTGGGTCGGTGGGGCGTGACTCCCGATCTCAGGGTTGTGGGATCAAGCCCCACGTTAGGTGTCAAGATTATTTAAAATAAAATCTTAAAAAATAAGACTAACCCCGTTGGGACTCTGTCACTGCTGGGAATTTAGCATTTAGCATCCGGACTCCTGAACAAGCAGCATCTCTTCTCAACCCTCCAGCTGCACCTCCTCCCATCCCTGCCAGCTCGTTCAGAGCCTCCACATTTGCAGGCCTCCAAGAGTTTTCTCCAGTCTTTCCAAGCAGGGTTGTTGTTGTTTCTTTCCACCCTCAGCTCATAAGACTGGTCTGTGCCCACCCTCTGGCCATGGCAGCCAGAGAAATCCTCCCGAGTTCATAGGCATTGGAGCTTCTCCCTGAGCATTGGCTCCCCAGCCTGCAGCTTCGAGAGGCCTCCACGGGGAGCCCCAGGAACCTGTTTGCACACAAGATAAGTGAGAATTATCTGCACAGGGTATGTTTTGGATGCTCTTTTGGAAGCATCAACATTCTGTCCAAACGGAGTTTACACGATTAGTTTGCTTAGCACATAGATAGAAACATCTCAGAGCTGGAGCTGAAAAGTCATGGCATCTTGGGAAATTCAGAGAAGTAAAGTGCTTTGCCCAAGATCACACAGCAAGTGGCTGGCAGAGCCTAAACAGAGGCCAGTGTGCTGTCCCTTGCCACTCAGCAGCCTCCTCCCTTCCCCTAGGTGTCAAGGAATATCTGTCCAAATGATGGATGATGTTGGTTCAGGTGGAGGTCAATGTAGCCGGAGGGGCAGGTGTCAGGAAGGGGAGGACACCTAGAGGTCCAGCCTCACTTCATTCCTTCCTGGCACTGAAATCTCACATCTCAACCCCGTTCTCTCCTCCTGCTTCGGGAAGTGTATGAGTTTCTTGCAGCTGCTATAACAAAATGACCACAAACAGGGGCTTCAAACAACAGAAAGGTATTGTCTTACAGTGTTGGAGGCCGGCAGTCCAAGATGAGTCTTACAGGGTGAAAAGCAAAGTGTTGCAGGCCTGGCTCCTTCTGGAGGCTCCAGGGGAGAATTCATTCCTGGCCTCTCACAGCTTCCGGTGGCTGTTGGCATTCCTTGGCTTGTAGCCCCTCGATTTGGTCCCTTCCCCATCCCCACATGGCCATCTTTTCTGTACTCAAATCCTCCAGCTGTCTGCCTTTTGTAAAGGCCTTTGGGATTATTCCTACAGATTCCAGGAAAATCTTCCCATCTCAAGAACCTCAACTTAATCTCATCTGTCAACTTCTTTTTGCCAGGTTCTAGTGACTAGGATGTGGATGTCTTTGGGGGCCATTACTCAGCTCACCATGGGTAGTGACAAAATATGGTTAAAGTATAAGCTTTACAGAGGCACCTGGGTGGCTCAGTTGGTTAAGTGTCTGCCTTCGGCTCAGGTCATGATCCCAAGGTCCTGCAATCAAGTCCTGCATCAGGCTTCTCGCTCAGCAGAGAGTCTGCTTCTCTCTCTCTCCCTCTGCTCTTCACTCCTGCTCATGCTCTCTCTCTCTCTTTCTCCCTCTCTCAAATAAATAAATAATCTTTAAAAAAAAAAAAGAGTATAAGCCTTACAGACAATGGGTTCACATTTTAGCTCTTGTACTTGCTCACTGCATGACCTTGGTTTTTCAACCTTCCTGGGGCTCCACTGTTTCTTCTTCTATCAGATGGAAGTCACATTATGTCCCTTTGGGGGTATGGTGAGGACCAGGCACGATTCACACTGGGCACCCAACACTGTAGCTGGTGCACTGGGGGTATTTAATGCAGGCAACCAGAGGTGCTCTGGGATCCCAGAACTCTGCTCCTTCACGCTCAGAAGGAGGGTCTACTGGTCTGGCCCAACCTAGCTCCTTGCTGATATTAAGGAGTCAGCAAATGCTGTAGGATGTGAGAGCCAACCAATGGTGCACACAGATTGAGTCTCCATTATCCTCAAAATTAAGTTTGCACCAGGTCCATTTGGATTAGCTGGTAATGCAAGAGGCAAAACACTGATCTATGGTAAGAGAATTCTGAATAAGTGACTTCGTGATAATGTAATATTGGTAATAGGAAGAAGGGCCTGTGGGCTCTGCCTGCCTCCCTGCTAAGAAATTCCACCAGGTCCGATCTT
>NW_027814425.1:0-278 GCF_054177405.1 Leptonychotes weddellii | reverse complement strand
TAGAGAATTTGTATGTTTGGACATAAATTTGGATTCATCTAGATCAGTAGTTCCCTGGGACCTACAATGATGGTAGCTCTGTGTGTGTGTGTGTGTTTTAGGGAGTGGTATGAGTATTATTTTCAAGACTTCAAAAAGCTTGAAGGAAACAGCTCATGTGTGTGAAATCAAATTATACAGTCTAACTAAACAATGTGTTTCTTGGCTGTGGACTAGAATTCTATTTGGAGAAGCAGGATATAGAAAGAATGGATACATTTTAAAGCCAGAAAGATTTG
>NW_027814424.1:0-278 GCF_054177405.1 Leptonychotes weddellii | reverse complement strand
TCAGCTATGTCTCCTGCTCTTAAAAGTAATGGCCTTAAAAAAAAAAAAATAATGGCCTTATGAAGAAGTCCTGTAGTGCCCTGCAGGGCAGTGTCCCCTGTTTACCAGAATCTGGCACTTCAGAGGTGGCTCCTATGTATGTGTGTGTGCCCTGCTGTTGTGTCTTGGCCACTTTTTCCTTCAGTTATCTGCAGTGGTTCTCTTTGCCTGTTGTGGGCAATGTTTGGTCCCTGTGGTGTTAGTGGGCCAGTCTAGGGTGTCCTTGGGCCTCAGTTTAG
>NW_027814423.1:0-278 GCF_054177405.1 Leptonychotes weddellii | reverse complement strand
GAGAATGAGAGAGAGCACATGAGAGGGGGGAGGGTCAGAGGGAGAAGCAGACTCCCTGCCGAGCAGGGAGCCCGATGCAGGACTCGATCCAGGGACTCCAGGATCATGACCTGAGCCGAAGGCAGTCGCTTAACCAACTGAGCCACCCAGGCGCCCTAAAACTTACATTTCTAATCACTGACTTTTACGATATAGAACTGATTTTTTTTATATTGACCATGTATCTTGTGGTTTGATACCTTCACTTATGAGTCCCAGTATCTGTTCTGTAGAATTTG
>NW_027814422.1:0-278 GCF_054177405.1 Leptonychotes weddellii | reverse complement strand
TCCCCGCTGGTCCCTTGGAGCCCTCGCCCTGGGGAAAGCTGTGAGAGGCCCCATGGAGAGGCCCATGTGGCAAGGAGCTGAGGTCTCTGTGGGACAGCCGGCGAGGCCCTGTGGCCTGCCAAGAGCCATTTGAGCGAGCCTGGAGGCAGATCCCTCCTCAGTGGGGCCTTGAGATGCCTGCTGGGCTGCCTCCTTTTCCGGTCTTTAGGAGGATCAATGGGGACTGGGGTGTTCAAGTGTTCCGTAAGCCCTGAAGCCCGCTAAGACATTCGCTATTT
>NW_027814421.1:0-278 GCF_054177405.1 Leptonychotes weddellii | reverse complement strand
TGTAGGTACAGACCGCATTTTGTTTATCAGTTCATTAGCCCTTGACTTTTGCTGAAGGCGCAGTGTGGAGAAGTGGGGCCTGAGTGGTGCTTGTTATAGGAGGTTCCCTGTACAGTGTGCTGCCCCACGAAATACACTGCCACCGGAGATTCTCGATTACTCCAGCTGTTGTGTTCCCCTTTGTCTCTGAATTCCTGAAACACCTGCAGTCAGTGAACTTGTTGTTTGCCCTCCCCACAGTTAAACTCCGAGCTCCCTTCCTGTCTTTAGGTGTCTGT
>NW_027814420.1:0-278 GCF_054177405.1 Leptonychotes weddellii | reverse complement strand
TTATTCATACTTATTTTTAAACATGAAAAATAATTTAATTATATTGTAATAAATACATACTTAAAGTATCTATTATAACTCACACAGTATATCTTAATTTGTGCTGTCTGTATAATATATTCAAATAAGCATATTATAATGTTATATCAATGGATAGAAAAAAATCCTTCTAAATAAATCAAACTGATGGGGCGCCTGGGTGGCTCAGTTGGTTAAGCGACTGCCTTCAGCTCAGGTCATGATCCCAGGGTCCTGGGATCGAGTCCCGCATCGGGCTC
>NW_027814419.1:0-278 GCF_054177405.1 Leptonychotes weddellii | reverse complement strand
CTAGAAGCGGAATGTCTAGATCATCCTTAGATTTCTGTCTACATTAGAAATAGTTTGTGGAGCTACAAAAATGATTCTTGGAGAATGCAGTAAAATTTGGTATCATACCAATTAAATTCAGATTCAGAAATCTGTTATTTTCTTTTTTTTTCTTTAAAAAAACCTTTTTATTATGGAAAAATTTGAAACCTAACCAAAAGTAGCATTGCAAGTATAGCAAATGCACATGTATCCAAGTTCAGCTTCTTTACCTTCCTCTAAAGTGCTGCTCTTCTGGG
>NW_027814418.1:0-278 GCF_054177405.1 Leptonychotes weddellii | reverse complement strand
TCTAAAACTGCTTTGGTGGAAGTGATCTAATCTGGAATGTAAGCCTCCCGTGTGACCCAGCGCTCTTGCCATAAATAAGCTGTGAAACTGTCTGGAATCAGCGTGTGTGAGAGGCGATGACTGAGGAAATTCAGAAGCAGGGCCACCGCCGTGGGTGGTGCAGTCAGGGAATGCTGCCTGGGGGAGGTGGACCTTCACCGGAGTTGGAAAGCAGGGGTTCTCAACCTGGCTGCACAACAGCATCAACTGTGTGGCTTCTCACAGTCCCATGCCCAAGG
>NW_027814417.1:0-278 GCF_054177405.1 Leptonychotes weddellii | reverse complement strand
CATATTATTATAAAATCAAGGAATTTATAATATAAAATTCAGAATGATGGTCTGGGTCTGGGATGTTGAGGGTTCGGTTAGGGAGTAGTGCATAAGTGGATGTAATCTACGGGTAACATTCTATTACTGTAGTAATTGGGCTCTGTATTCACATTTGAAAACAGATTAATAAATACTATAGGCCATTATAGACCAATTATAACTGTATGATGAACCAAGTAGTAAGGTAAAGCCAAAGTAAGGCTCAAAGGAAAAATAAATACAGAACACTTTCCAAT
>NW_027814416.1:0-278 GCF_054177405.1 Leptonychotes weddellii | reverse complement strand
GGAAGAGGACTGCAGAGAAAGAAAGGAGCAAAAGCAAAGGTGCTTCTCCCTCTCCCTCTGCCCCTCTCCCTGCTGTGCTCTCTCTCGCTTTCTCTGTCAAATAAATGAATAAAATCCTTAAAAAAACATTTAATCTTCATGACTTACATTCTAATTCGAAAACAATTTGTTCTCCTTTTGTGAAACCCTAATTAACAGCATTTGACATCTGACCGCTTTTCCACTATCCCCTCCTTGCTCTTCAAGGGTTAAACTAGTACAACACTTAATTACTCTCT
>NW_027814415.1:0-2727 GCF_054177405.1 Leptonychotes weddellii | reverse complement strand
GGGGGAAATCGGAGGGGGAGACGAACCATGAGAGACTATGGACTCTGAGAAACAAACTGAGGGTTCTAGAGGGGAGGGGGGTGGGGGATGGGTTAGCCTGGTGATGGGTATTAAAGAGGGCATGTACTGAATGGAGCACTGGGTGTTATATGCAAACAATGCATCATGGAACACTACATCAAAAACTAATGATGTAATGTATGGTGATTAACATAACATAATAAAATTTAAAAAATAAAAAATAAAAAGTAAAAACACACACACACACACAAAGATACGAGCAGGGGCGCCTGGGTGGCTCAGTCGTTAAGCGTCTGCCTTCAGCTCAGGTCATGATCCCAGGGTGCTGGGATCGAGTCCTGCATTGGGCTCCCTGCTCAGCGGGAAGCCTGCTCTCCCTCTCCCACTCCCCCTGCTTGTGTTCCTGCTCTCGCTATCTCTGTCTCTGTCAAATAAATAAAATCTTTAAAAAAAGAAAAAAGATACAAGCACAAGAAACAAGTGTTGTCAAGGATGTGGAGAAAAAGAAACCCTCATGAGCTGTTGGTGGCAATGCAAACTGGTGTGGCCATATTGGAAAACAGTATGGAGGTTCCTCAAAAAATTAAAAATACAATCCAGTAATGGCACTACTGGGTATTTACCCAAAGAATACAAAAACACTAATTTGAAAGGATATATGCACCCTTATGATTATTGCAGCATTATTTACAATAGCCAAGATATAGAAGCAGCCCAAGCAACCATCAACTAATGAATGGATAAAGAAGATGGGGTGTATATATACAATGGAATATTATTCAGCCATAAAAAAGAACGAAATCTTGACATTTGCAACAACAAGGATGAGCTAGAGAGTATAATGTTAAGCAAAATAAGTCAGTCAGAGAAAGACAAATCCCATATGATTTCACTCATACGTGGAATTCAAAAAAAAACCCAAATGAGCAAAAGGGAAAAAAGAGAGAGAGGCAAACCATGAAACAGACTCTTAACTATAGAGAACAAACTGGTGGTTACTGGGGGTGGGGAAGGGAGGGGATGGGTGAAATAGGTGATGGGGATTAAGAGTACACTTCTCATGATGAGCACTGAGCAATGTATAGAATTGTTGAATCACTATATTGTACAACTGAAACTAATATAACACTGTATGTTAACTATGCTGGAATTAAAAGAAATAATAAAATAAAAAAATTATCAGTCATACAAAGAAGCAAGAAAATATGATTCATAACAAAAAGAAACACATTTTTTTTTAAAGATTTTATTTATTTATTTGAGAGAGAGAGAATGAGAGAGAGCACATGAGAGGGGGGAGGGTCAGAGGGAGAAGCAGACTCCCTGCCGAGCAGGGAGCCCGATGCGGGACTCGATCCAGGGACTCCAGGATCATGACCTGAGCCGAAGGCAGTCGCTTAACCAACTGAGCCACCCAGGCGCCCAAGAAACACATTTTTTTAAAAACAGACCAAGAAATGACACAGCTGATAGAATTAGTAGACAAGAGTGTTTAAAACAACTGCTACAGATTTATGTTCCAGAGGGTGAAGGAAAGCATAAGCATATAAGAAAACAAAAGGGAGATATAAAAGACCCAAATCAAACTTCCAAAGGTGAAAATGATAATATGTGAGATGAAAATTGTCCTGGATGTGGTTACCAGCAAATTAGACACTACAGAAAAAAGATTAGTGAATTTGAGAACACAGTAAATAGAAACTACACAAAATGAAATCAAAGGGAAAAAAGACTGAAAAAGTAAGTGGATATGTGAAACATCAAGCAGGTTAACATATACGTAAGATTGGAGTCCTAGAATGAGAAGAGAGATGGAGGAACAAAGGACTTGTGTCTGGCATATATAAAGAACCCTTAAAACTAAATAATAAGACAACTCAATAAAAAAAAAATGAGCAATAGATTTGAATAGACTCTTTACCAAGGGAAGAAGATATACAGATAGCCCAAAAGCACATGAAAAGATGCTCAAAATCATTAGTCATTAGGAAATTGCAAATTAAAACCACAAAGGGATACCACTACACCTATTGGAATGGCTAAAATGAAAAATACCAAGTGTTGACAAGGATATGAAGCATTAGCACTCTTATACAATGCTGATAAAATTTTAAATGGTGCAACCACTTTAGAAAACAATTTCAGGGTTTCCTAAAAGGTAAACATATATCCACCAAGGTACACAGCCAATCCACTCCTAGGTGATTATAAAAGAGAAGTGAAACTATATGTCCACAAAGAGGTTTGTATACAAACATTCATTCATAGGAGCTGTATTTGCAATAAAATTTTTGGGAGTTATAGAAATGTGCATTATCTTTTATGTAGTGATGGTGTCATGTAATATATATGTCAAAATTAAATTATACATTTTAATTCTATGCAATGTACTGTATATCAATTATATTAAAAAACTATAATAAAATTATTAGGAAATAAGCAGAAATTTAAAAAGCATATAGAAAATAGTTCATTTAAAACTTTTTTTTTTTTTTAAAGATTTTACATATTTGACAGAGAGACGCAGCAAGAGAGGAAAAACAAGCATGGGGAATGGGAGAGGGAGAAGCAGGCGTCCCACAGAGCAAGGAGCCCGATGTGGGGCTCGATCCCAGGACTCTGGGATCATGACCTGAGCCGAAGGCAGGCGCTTAACGAGTGAGCCACACAGGCACCCCTCATTTAAAATTTCTTTTTTTTTTTTTT
>NW_027814414.1:0-13578 GCF_054177405.1 Leptonychotes weddellii | reverse complement strand
GAGAAAGGGGAACCCTCCTACACCGTTGGTGGGAATGCAAGCTGGTGCGGCCACTCTGGAAAACAGTATGGAGGTTCCTCAAAAAGTTGAAAATAGAGCTACCCTATGACCCAGCAATTGCACTACTGGGTATTTACCACAAAGATACAAATGTAGTGATCCGAAGGGGTACGTGCACCCCGATGTTTATAGCAGCAATGTCCACAATAGCCAAACTGTGGAAAGAGCCAAGATGTCCATCAACAGATGAATAGATAAAGAAGATGTGGTATATCTATATCTATATCTATATCTATATCCATATCTATATCTTTATCTATCTATCTATCTATCTATCTATCTATCTATCTATCTATATACAATGGAATATTATGCACCCATCAAAAAAGAAACGAAATCTTTCTATTTGTAACAATGTGGATGGAACTAGAGGGTATTATGCTAAGCGAAATAAGTCAATCAGAGAAAGACAAGTATCATATGATCTCACTGATATGAGGAATTTTTACTCAGGAAACAAACAGGATTGCTGGAGATGTGGGGGTGTGGGAGGGATGGGATGGCTGGGTGATGGACATTGGGGAGGGTATGTGCTACGGTGAGCACTGTGAATTGTCTAAGACTGATGAATCACAGACATGTACCTCTGAAACAAATAATACATTATATGTTTAAAAAAAGAGAGAGAGAAGATAGTAGGAAGGGAAAAATGAAGGGGGGGAAATTGGAGGGGAAGATGAACCATGAGAGACTATGGACTCTGAGAAACAAACTGAGGGTTTTAGAGGGGAGGGGGGTAGGGGGATGGATTAGCCTGGTGATGGGTATTAAGGGGGCACGTAATCATTGGAGCACTGGGTGTTATATGTAAACAATGAATCATGGAACACTACATCAAAAATAATGATGTAATGTATGGTGACTAACATAACATAATAAAATAAAATTTAAAACAAAATGTAAAATTAAAAAAAAAAGAAGGGTAAATCCAATTGTAAATAAATTTTTTTTTGAAACAGAAGAGTAAGGAATATTTTCCAATTCATCTTATGAAGCTAGCTAGTATTCTCCTGATATCAGAACCAGACAATACAAAACCAATCAAACAACCAAACAAAAAAAACCTAACAACTAAAAGCAAAAACTACAGAGCAAGATCAACTCATGAATTAGACACAAAATTCCTTGACAAAATATTAGTAAATAGAATTCAGCAATATATACAAAGAATTATATGCCATGACCAAGCGGAATTTATTCCAGAGATACAAGACTGGTTTAATGTTTGAAATATAATAAAGAGGACAAAACCAAATGATCATATCAATTGAAGCAGAAACAAAATTCAACAAGATTTAAGATCCATTCATGATTAAAAAGAAAAGAATAGAAATAGAGGAGAGCTTCCTCAACTTGATAAAGAGCATCTACAAAAATCTGCAACTGACATTATAGTTATTGCTGAAAATTTGAATGCTTTCTTCCTAAGATTGGAAACAGGATAAAGATGTCTGATCTCTTCACCACTGTTATTCAGCATAGTGCCAGAAGTTCTAGCATATGCAATAAGGAAAAATAAAAAAGGAAATACAAGTATACAGATTGGAAAGGAAGAAATAAAACTGTTTGTTTGTAGATGATATGATAGTCTATGTAGAAAATCCCAAGGGATATACAACAAAACAAAACAAAACTTCCTATAAATAATGAGTAAATTCAGCAAGGTCACAGGATGAAAATAAACGATTAAAAAAGCATTGCATTTCTTTTTTTTTTTCTTTTTCAAGTTTCTATTTAAATTCCAGTTAGTTAACATATAGTGTAATGTTAGTTTCAATAGTAAAACTTTGTGATTCATCACTTACATACTAACACCCAGTGCTCATCACAGCAAGTGCCTTCCTTAATACCTACACCCATTTAACTGTAACAGTATTTCTACGAACTAGCAATAAACAGGTAGACACTGAAATTAAAAATATAATACCACTTATAATCACACACAATAAACAAAAAGAAATACTTAGATGTAAATCTAACAGAACATGTAAAGGACTTGTATCCTGAAAAGTGCAAAATAGTGGTGAGAGAAATCTTTTTAAAATGTAAGTAAGTGGAAAGACAGTATTCATGAGTTAGAAGACTCAATATAGTAAAGATGTAAATTCTCCCCAAATTGATATACAAGTTTAATATAATTCCTATCAAAATCCAAGCAAGACTTTCCCCCCATATTTTTAATTAGTTTCAGAGGTAGAATTTAGTGATTCATCAGTTGCATATAACACCCAGTGCTCACTACATCAAATGCCCTCCTTAATAACTATCACCCAATTACCCCTTCCCCCCACCTACCTCCCCTACAGCAACCCTCAGTTTGTTTCCTGGAGTTCAGCATCTCTTATGGTTTGCCTCCGTCTCAATTTTCATCTTATTTTTTCTTTCCCTTCCCCTATGTTCATTTATTTTGTTTCTTAAATTCCACATATGAGTGAATTCATATGGTATTTGTCTTTCTCTGACTTATTTCATTTAGCATAATACCCTCCAGTTCCATCCATGTTGTTGTAAATAGCAAGATTTTATTTTATTTATTTTTTTGATGGCTGAGTAATATCTCATTGTATATATATACACCACATCTTCTTTATCCATTCATCTGTTGATGGACATCTGGGCTCTTTCCATAATTTGGCTATTGCTGATAATGCTGCTATAAACACTGGGGTGCATGTGCCCCTTTGAATCACTATGTTTGTATCCTTTGGATAAATACCTAGTAGGGCAATTGCTGGGTCGTAGGGTAGCTCTATTTTTAACTTTTTTTTTTTTTAAAGATTTTATTTATTTATTTGAGACAGAGAGAATGAGAGACAGAGAGCATGAGAGGGAGGAGGGTCAGAGGGAGAAGCAGACTCCCTGCCGAGCAGGGAACCCGATGCGGGACTCGATCCCAGGACTCCAGGATCATGACCTGAGCTGAAGGCAGTCGCTTAACCAACTGAGCCACCCAGGCGCCCTCTATTTTTAACTTTTTGAGGAAACTTCATACTGTTTTCCAGAGGGACTGTGCCAGTAAAATCCAAGCAAGATTTTTTGAAGACATGTAAGGTTATTCTAGAATATACATGGAAATATAATGGAAGTAGGCTAACTAAAACAATTTTGGAAGAGAAGAATAAACTGGGAAGAATTAGTATACCTAATTTTAAGATTTACAGTTATAGTACTCAAGACTGTATGGTATTATTAGCAGAGGGATAGACACATAGATCAATGGAACAGAAGAGAGAACCCAGAAATAGACTCATATAAATATACTCAGCTGATGTTTGACAAAGGTGCAAAAGCAATTCAATGGAGGGAAAAGATAGCCTTTTCAGCAAATGGTGCTGGAGCAATTAGACATACATAGGCAAAAAATGGAAATTTCGCCTAATTCTCATACCTTTTATAAAAATTATCTCAATTGGATAACTGACTTGAATGTAAAATTTAAACTATAAAACTTTTAGAAAAAAACATAGAAGAAAATCTTTAGGGTCTAGAGCTAGATCAAGAGTTCTTATACTTGATACCAGAGCCATGATCTATAAAAGGAAAAATTGATAAATTGTACTTAATCAAAATTAAAAATGTTTGCTCTGTGAAAAATTCTGTTAAGAGATAAAAAGACAAATATAGACCAAAGAAAATATTTGTAAGCCACATACCTGATAAAGAACGAATATCTAGAACATTCTAAACAGAATAAAAACAAACAATCCAGTTAGAAAATAGGCAAAAGACATGAAGTGACATTTCACTGCCAAGGATATACAAATGGCAAATAAGCACATGAAAAGATTTTTGATATTATTAACAATTAGGGAAATTCAACTGAAATCTATAATGAGATATTACTACACATCTATCAGAATGGCTAAAATAAAAAGTAGTGATGACATCAAATGCTAGTGGGGATACAGAGAAGCTCATACATTGCTGGTAGAAATGTAAAATGGTACAGCAAATCTGAAAACAGTTGGCAGTTTCTTAAAACATTAAACACTTTACTACCATATCACTCAGCATTTGTACTCCTGAGAATTTATCCCAGCTAAATGAAAACTTAAGTTCACCCAAAAACCTGTACACAAATATTTATAGCAGCATTATTCATAGCTGAGAAATGGAGACAACTGGATGTCCTTTAATGGGTGAATGGTTAAACAAACTGTGCTACATTCATACAATTGAATACTACCCAGCAGGAAAAGGAACAAAATTTTGATACACACAATAGCTTGGATGCATCTCCAGAGAATTATGCTGAGAAAAGCCAATTCCAAAAGTTTATATACTGTATGATTCTATTTATCATACATCTATTTATCTATATATGATTTTTTGACATGACAAATTATAGAAATAAGAGAACAGATTAGTGGTTGACAAGAGTTCAGGAAGAAGTGGGGGCAGGAGAGAAGTAGGTGTAGCTGTAAAAGGGCGATGAGGCAATGAGAGGGATCCCTGTGGGATGGAACTGTTGTTCCTTGGCTGTATCAGTGTCAGTATCCTGGTTGTGATGTTCAAGATATATCAATGGAGAAAACTAAGAAAAGAGTACATGAGATTTCTCTGTATTATTTTTATAGCTGCATGGGAATCAACAATTATTTCCAAACAAAAAATATAATTAAAAATGTTAAGTTGTAAAAAAAAAAAAGGTGATGTGCACCTTTATTTGTAAAAATTTCTTTCTTTCATCCACACAGTGATACGAGCTTCCTATTTTGGCTGCTCAGAACATATCTTCTGTAATCCTTTGTATAATTACTTCCTGCTTCTCTTAAACTGAAACAAATCATTTAATTTTTTTAAAGAACCTAAATGTGGGAAATAAAGCTGGTCTTGTTTTTAATTTTATATGCATTTTTATTATATGCATTTTATTATATGCATTTTTAATTTTATATGCATTTGACTTGAGGATCTTTGAAATATTAATGCATAAATATTTGTAATGCCTAATTTAAAAAATATTGTTTTGTAAGATAGTCATGAGTATTTTAATGGTAGGAGAAAGATCTATAAGAACAAACTTCATAGTTTGGAAGTCAAGGGCTCTCCAATTCTTCCATATCTATGTTGAGTCCAGAACTACTTAACACTTTTATCAAATAAAACTATATGTAGTCTTTCCAGTTCACGTGTGAATAACTTATATGAAGAAACTATTTCATAAGGAGAAATATGGATTTTCCATTTTAAAAACTTTATACTCATTCCAATATATACTAGCTACTAGGAATATACTAAGAGTTTTATAATTTTGTGTCTTTTAGTAGAAGATGACTATATATGTTAATCCTTTGGCAAATATCTCCATATAAAAATGATATAAATTGAAGTGCTAGAAGTAGAAAATATAAAGATTTTTAAAAATTTCTTCCTTTCTTTTAATTTAACAGCTAGTAACTGTAAGAGTTTAATATGTAGCAAAATTAGATTCTATTTGTTCCTATTTTCCACCCATTGAATTTTCTTCAATACTCCATAAAATGATGATTGTTTAAAAAAAAATCAGTACTGCCAATGGCCTGAGAATAGGAAAATGCGCATTGATGTAAAGATGAGAAACTAAAGAGCTATTAGGCTCTTGGCTTCACCTGTAACTTTATGCTTCTTCTTGCTTTATTTCTAGTGTAATGTCCTAGGGGAAAATGTAATCAATTTGAAATTTAATAGATTGTGTTTTAATTTCAGTTCTCCCATGTAAGTGTGAGACTATCTCTAAATCTCAAGTACGTTGTAAAATGGAAAGAGTAATAGCTACTTCTAATACCAACGTTATAGGCTTAAATGAGATAAATCAAGTTCCTAGAAGAGGGTGTACTCCTCTTAAGCATCTGATACTTACTCACACCCACTTTAACTTCCTTGTAGTGGTCATACTTTTTTTTTCCTATCTATGTTTGGCTATAACTCTACAGCAAAGGAATGGTATTTTGCTTACCCAAAGCCCAAAGCCAAAGATAGGAAGTTCTACATCTTTAGAATAAGTCTTAAACACATTAACTATTATATTCATGAAAAAAAAATGTACCTCATTTAAATTTTTTTTCCTTTCATTGAAAAGAAAAAAAATAGAAATTGTTTTCAATTTTTATGATATCTGTAATAAAATGTTTAATAATTTCTACCCCTACTGAGTTGTCATCTGGACTCCTGCAGATCCTTTCTTTATACTGTTTTAAAAGTGATCAATGCACAGAAGTATGAGAATTCTAACTCAAGAAGGTGAACTGATCCCAACTTTTTACATCCTCTCCCTCTGTACGTACAATTAAAATTGTAAAATAAATATAAAAATAAAGATAAATCCATAGCAGTGATGAACAGTGAGTACTACTATGAGAAGCATTTGGGAACTTCTGAAAGATAAAGACAAATGGCATTGGATTTAGACAGAGATTAGTCAGGACAACTAAAGAACCTCAGCGTCTTATACATGGAGCAATTGGCTTTGTTTTCTTACCAGATGGTAATAACTATCCCAGTAAGGGGAAGAGTCTGCTGAAGCCTCTACTGTGGGAATTGGAGCAAGAGAAAGAGATGGGCAGTGTCCTAGGTAATTAAAAATGGTTGACCAAAAACACCAGATGTTTGAGGAAAATTAACAATTAAAAAGAGAGGAACAAAGATCAACGAACAAAGTAAATGACCTTTGAGAAAACAGAATTAATGACAGAAAAAGATTGTAATCAATATCCTTAGATTTGAGAGGGTTATTGAACTCATAATGTTAAGAACAGATTATTTTTTTAAAATGGAATATTTGGAAAACAAGAAAAGTTATTGAAAATTAAAAATACGGGGCGCCTGGGTGGCTCAGTCGGTTAAGCGTCTGCTCTCGGCTCAGGTCATGATCCCAGGGTCCTGGGATCGAGTCCCACATTGGGCTCCCTGCTCAGGGAGGCGCCTGCTTCTCCCTCTCCTTCCCACTCGTGCCCTCTCTTGATATCTCTGTCTCTCACTCTCAAATAAATAAATAAAATCTTTAAAAAAAAAAGAAAATTAAAATATGATCATTACACCTAAAGTCATGATAAAGTGGCTAAAAGTTTTGTGCCTTATCTTATTTGTTCACTGATATATCTCCAGAGCCTAGAACAGTATCTAACACATGGCTAATGCTCAGTAGTATTTTTTTTTTTTTAAGATTTTATTTATTTGCGAGAGAGAGAATGAGAGACAGCATGAGAGGGAGGGGGGTCAGAGGGAGAAGCAGACTCCCCGCTGAGCAGGGAGCCCGACGCGGGACTCGATCCCGGGACTCCAGGATCATGACCCCAGCCGAAGGCAGCCGCTTAACCAACTGAGCCACCCAGGCGCCCCCTCAGTAGTATTTTTTTTTAACAAATTGATGAAAGTGCTTTAGGATACCAAATTGTAGAATAATACCAGAATATAAAACAAGGAGGATCAAAGAGATCCAATGTCTGTTGACTAGGAGCTCTAGAAGTAGGAGGAGGAGCCATAACAGTGATTAAGAGAGTATAGTATTAGCACAGGAATAGACAAGTAGATCAACAAGAACATAGTTCAGTCAAAAAATGTAAATGCAATTTATATTTGGAAATTTAGTGTATGATAAAGGTGAGATTTCAAATCAGTGAGGGAATGATGGTATTGGGCAGTAAGCTATTATTTTGGGAAAAAGTGCTTAGAACTAAATTTTTTTCACCATCTACACAAGATATTCCAGGTGGATTAAAGTTCTGAAAGAAAATACTACTGATCTAGCTTCCCATTTTTATCACCCACCTCATCCTCATTTTAGAAAGCATTTAAGAAGGCATCTGATTTTATTACCATTGGCTTGATGGGACTTTGCTTCATATTGATATAATTTATCAGTGGGCTAGTGTTTGGAAAGTCTGTCATTTCCACATATTTCTACGGATGTCACTAGCTAATTTTCTGACATTCAGCTGTCTTTGGAACTCATTTTGAAGGTTGCTTTTTCTTGGAGATTTAATATCACCCTGTCTTTTGCTAGTGCTTTTTCTTTTACTGACACCAGAGCATCCCTCTAGTCCTATTTGACATTTTATTAGGAGGTTGATGCGGTCCCTTTATAATTAAGTTAATTCAAATGATTTAAAATCCACTTAAATCTAAGTAAGTGGATTTTTAGAATGTCCAGTAGTTTAAATAACTTGAAAATAATAGAAAATGAAGCATAAAAGTGGATATTTGAAACTTAGATTCTAATTCAGAGAATATTTGGAAGTAAATGTACCCCTATGTTACCTAAATCTCATCCCAGTCAGGAATTATGTGTTCTCATTTTATTCGTATGTGAATCATATCTAACTGGTTTGCAGAAATGCCATGAAATTTTTTAAAGTCGTATCAGAATATGTTATATTTCATTTATATCTTTACAGAACATAAAAATAATTCTTAAAATAATAGGTTCTGATTAAGAGAAACTACAATAAGTATAGGAAATGCATGTCATCCTGTACATTATACCAGTAAATTTACACATTAGTCCCTTTTAGGGACTAAAATGGCACTGGCTTCGTGGATGTGGGAACCAGTGCAGTCTCGTTGGGCCCCACACAAAGAAGGGCCCCATGCTTGGGGTTTAATGCTCTTAGGTTGCTGTCTAAAATTCTTACTGTTTTTTATCTCTGAGTTTGTGTTTTGTAAGTGAAGTCTGCGGGAAAACGGAGCTTGGGCCCATCTGTGGTCCCACCTCCTACATCTCCCCACCTTCCTGGGAGGGTTTCTTGGCCACTTGCTCCTATAATTGCAGTGCTTCTGGCCAAGCCAGCAACTGCTGATGCAGGAGTGAGAGCCTGAGTGTGGGGAGGATGAAGGATGGGTGCATGCACGCATTTCCAGGGCAGAGCCACCTGTGTACCTATGAGGATGTTCTCTTACCCTGTGAGTGTCCCCATGCCCAAGAGAATAAGATATTAAGTAGCAAATAAGACCATGGAAGACAGGAAAATGTTGTGGTTTTTGTCCTGCTTTTAGGACAAAGTGCCCCACATTTTCATGTTGCCACTGGTTCCAGCAACTCTATGGAGCTGCCTCTGACTATTTCAGTCATTCACATAGCTGTTCCATTTTAGCTCCTCAGAGACATTTCCTAATCAATCTATAGGGTCACCAACTTTTTCTGTAAAAGACCAGAGAATAAAATAATTCAGCCTTTGTGGGTCATATGGTCTCTGTTATAACTACTCAGCTCTGCTATGGTAGTGTGAAAACAGTCATAGACCACATGCAAATGAATGGGTATGTGTATGTTCCAGTAAAACTTTATTTATGGACACTGAAATTTGAGCTTCATATAATTTTCACCTGTCACTAATGTTATTTTTATTTTTTTCTTTAACCATTAAAAATGTAAAAACCATCCTTAGCTCACAGGCTTTACAAGAATTAAAGCCTGGATTTGGCCCATGATCTATAGTTTGCTGACTCTGTTAAGTAAATATGTGTGGGAACAAGTCCTTTGGAAAGTAGAGAGATATGAGTGTTGGGCCACAAGGGAGGGAGATGTTTTAGAGTAGCCACAGTGGACACAGGTGCAACTCATTTTACACATTGAAACTTGGAAATTTTATTTGTAATTTCAGTGAATTTGTGAAAACACTTTCTTTCTTGTACTGTATGGCTTAGCAAGATTCCGTCACAATAGTTAGAAAAATGGAATGTATTAAAATCAAAGTTTGAGTGAATATTCCAGACTCATCTTCTCTAATCTCCATTTTTAATATTGTTACCATCTCTTTATTCTTTTTTCCCATTGTTGTTACTTCATTTCTCCACATAGATACCTTTTTTTAATCCCACCTCTGTCCGTGCTTTGAGGCACCATCCACTTGTCTCTAGATTTGAACACATGAACCTTTCTTCTAATCTAAGCCCTTCTGCTAACTATGTAATCTTGAGTAAATTCTTTAACCTCTCTAATCCACTGCATTGTGCTAGTTAGGGTAAGTTATGCTAGCTGCCACAACAGACAAACCCAGAATCTCAGCAGTTTAACATAAAGGAGGTTTACTTCAACTTCTCACAAAGCCCATTTTGGGTTGAATGACCCTCCTTCATCCTACAACTACATCTTCTGGAGAGTAAGTGGGGCATAGGGACTGACGAACAGTCATTTGGTCAGGATTAGTTACACATCCCCAACCTAAATGCACATAGGCTAGGAAATAAATGGGAACCTCTATTTATGATTTTGTTAAGCACTAAAATGATGTGCAAAGTGATCCCTTAGAACAGGGGTTTGTCAATGAATGTTTTCTCTACAGGACAGATAGTAAATATTTTAAGGGTTGTGAATACTATGGCCTTTGTCACAACTTCTCAACACTGCCACTGTACCATGAGAACAACCATAGATAATAAATAAATGAATGGACATAGCTGTGTCCCAGTAAAACTTTATTTTCAGAAACAAGAGGCAGATCAGATTTGGGCCACAGATATGGCCACAGGCCATAGTTTGCTGATCCCTTTCTTAAAGCATGACTAACATATAATGATTCTTCATCTTCTCAGATACTCAGAGAGCTTTGGGCAATAACTCCCCCATCAAAGTTCCTGGCTAATAATAAACAGACAGTTCTGAAGAAGCAAATAAGAATGCGGTTGGATGATCACTGATCCATGGTTTCTTCTGTTGGAATTTCCATTAGCCTGTCTCCCTTCCTCCAGTTATTTTATTTGAAGCCATGTTACAGTGAGATCATAGCACTCTGCTCAAAGAAAGAAAGGGAAATATCACATAGATTTGCATAACCATGAATTAAGCAGTCTATACTGAATCCCAGGAGCATATGAGCATACATCTTGTATACTTCTGGTATAGGAATGCATACATTTCTGCTTTTCACCAAAAAACAAAACAAAACAAAACTTATCTTCTGGCATCTACCCAAGCAAAAATCTGTGAGTCACCCTAGACTCCTTCCTTAAAATCAACCTTCACATCCAATCAGATGCCAAGACCTAAAGAGCTAACCTTATTAACATCTCCTAAAAACATCTGCTATCTCCAACCCTGTTGCCACTGCTTTACCTCAGAACCTCACTGTGTCTTGGTTGGAACTCTTTAACATCTTCCTAATTGGTCTCCCTTCCTTTAATCCAGCCTTGATCAATCCATTCTCTAAACTGTTAAAATGAGCTTATTAAAATGCACACCCAACCATGAAATCCTCTTGCTTGGAAATCATTCTGGGATTCCTTAAAATATTTAGGTTAAAGACAAACTGCTTAACCTTGGCATTAGAACCTTTTATGATTTGGACCCCTGCAACTTGTAATATCTCATGGCTTAAAACCACCACTCCCTCACATTCTCTGCACTACAGCTATTATGAACTATTTGTAGTTTGTACTTTTCTTCTCCCCAACCTCTTTTGTCTGTCTACCATCTCTGCTTCACTGAGATTCAACTCAGCCATCAATCACCTGCTTGTGGAAGCCTTTCCTGATCCCCTCCCTAAAGTAGGGGCTCACCTTTTATATTTTGTGCCTCCACTTATCATAGACCTTATCACTGTATAATACTGCAGTAATGCATAATCCTTTGATTGCTTGTTTCTTCCTTCATGCACCATCCCTTCTCCCACTTCAAGTCTATAATAACCTGGAGAACAGGGACAATGTCTTATTAGTCTTATTCCTATCACACTGCTTATCAAGGTATCTGCAATTTAGTATACACTAAGCAAATATTTTTAGAATGAATCAATACAACAACAACAACAAAATAGCCTGTTTGCTTTCATGATTGCATAACGAATTGTGATTTCAACATAATTAGAGCTTTGGATAGTCAAGTTCAGAAATATGTGTTTGAGAAACGGAAGTAGCCTGGGTGGCTCAGTCGGTAAAACGTTTGCCTTCTGCTTGGGTCATGGTCCCAGGATCCTGGGTTCAAGCCCAGTGTAGGGCTCCCTGCTCAGTGGGGAGTCTGCTTCTCCCTCTCCCTCTGCCCCTCCCCCCACTCATGCTCCCTCTCTCTTTCTTCCTGTTCTCTCTCATAAATAAATAAATGAATAAATAAATAAATAAATAAATAAATAAATAAATAAAATCTTTAAATAAAGAAACAGAAGTAAATGAGGGTTACAGAAGGGAGGGGGTTGAGGGGATGGGGTAACTGGGTAATGGGTATTGAGGGCACGTGTTCTGATGAGCACTGGCTGTTATACACAACTAATGAATCATTGAACACTACATCAAAAACTAATGATGTACTACATGTTGGTTAACTGAACATAATAAAAAAATTAAATTAAAAATTAAAAAAGTAAAATTAAACACCAAAAAATGTATCTTCGAGGCTAAACTCTAAGCACAAAGAAATTACTTTAGGTCTAGTGAATTTTTTCTAATTTCCATTTATTTATAACTTTTTCTTTACCTTCACATCCAACTTATTAGAAGAATTGTTCATTAAAAAAAGAAACAGAAGTAAAGGAGTCATATGTATCAGTTGGCTTGATCTTTATAAAGTTTATGAGAAGGAACATTATACAAATTTTGTCCATTGCTTATATATGAAGTGAAACAAAATCATAACATAATATGATAAAACAAAATGAAGATGATGGACATACTTGTGTTTCCATTGGAGCCGGTGTCATATTTCATGCCTTTTAATTACTGTTATATCATCTATTAGAAAGAACATGAATGTGAAATTGAGATTCATTAGCCCCAAGGACAGACATTTGATGAGAAACTAAGCCTGACATTACACCCCAATCTTTCATACTTCAAAATCAACTGAATCCTATGCGGGTACTAATTTGAATTCTACTACCGAGTTGATATGTCATAATGATAAATGACTTGCTTATATAGCAATGCCCCTAAACCTCTTTCATAAAAATATGGTAATAGTGAAATAGTAAAGCATAGTGTGATGATTTGCACCCTTTATATAAAAAAAACCAATAAAATAGAGACCTTTTCATTATCATTGTATATATTAGATTATAGACTAAATGATATCTACTTTAAAAAAAACGTGATGAGCTGGAAGAGAGAGGGTAACCTGAATATTTTGCAGAAAAATAATCTATGGAGTATAGTGGTTAAATTATCAGGTATTTGAGAGCAGTGAAAATGTTAGTAAACCAAAAGTTTATTGTACTTTGGGGATAGTAAAATACAGTAAATTTTATTTTTTATCCATGCATCTGTTGATGGACATCTTGGCTCTTTCCATAGTTTGGCTATTGTGGACATTGCTGCTATAAACATCGGGGTGCACGTACCCCTTCGGATCACTACATTTGTATCTTTGTGGTAAATACCCAGTAGTGCAATTGCTGGGTCATAGAGTTGCTCTATTTTCAACTTTTTGACGAACCACCATACTGTTTTCCAGAGTGGCCGCACCAGCTTGCATTCCCACCAACAGTGTAGGAGGGTTCCCCTTTCTCCGCATCCTCGCCAACATCTGTCATTTCCTGACTTGTTAATTTGAGCTAATCTGACTGGTGTGAGGTGGTATCTCATTGAGGTTTTGATTTGGATTTCCCTAATGCT
>NW_027814413.1:0-278 GCF_054177405.1 Leptonychotes weddellii | reverse complement strand
TGTTCCATAGCCCCAATTATCTATTCTTATGAATGTTTAGTAGAAACTTGGGCAATTTTTACAACTAAAACATAGCAATCATTTGTGGCACAAAGAACTGGGACTATTTTAAGGGCATCACATTTCTTACCACCCAAACCTCCACCAAAACACAGGGAGACATTTTTCCATTTGAAATAGTTGATGCTTTTTTTTTTTTTATTCTTATGTTAATCCCCATACATTACATCATTAGTTTTAGATGAAGTATTCCATGATTCATTGTTTGTGCATAACAC
>NW_027814412.1:0-278 GCF_054177405.1 Leptonychotes weddellii | reverse complement strand
GGGCGCCTGGGTGGCTCAGTTGGTTAGGCGACTGCCTTCGGCTCAGGTCATGATCCTGGAGTCCCGGGATCGAGTCCCACATCGGGCTCCCTGCTGTCAGCAGGGAGTCTGCTTCTCCCTCTGACCCTCCCCCCTCTCATGTACTCGCTCTCTCTCATTCTCTCTCTCTCAAATAAATAAATAAAATCTTTAAAAAAAAACCAAAAGACCCATTTCATGCTTTAGGAAAGCTTATACTTGAGAAAGATGGAGATTTCAATATTATTTCCACTCGCATG
>NW_027814411.1:0-278 GCF_054177405.1 Leptonychotes weddellii | reverse complement strand
CACCTTCAGCAACAACCACGCTGATCAGTCAGCAGCCATCAATATCAAGGTAGGACCCTCTACCAACAAAAAGATTATGACTTACTGAAAGCTTACATGATGGGTAGCATTTTCTTTAGCAATAAAGTGCTGTTAATTAAAATATGTACATTTTTTAGATATAATGTAGAGCATATTTAATATACTACAGTGTAGTGCAAACAACTTTTATATGAACTAAGAAACGAAAAAATTCATTTGACTCGCTTTATGGCAATATTTGCTTTTTTTTTTTTTTT
>NW_027814410.1:0-278 GCF_054177405.1 Leptonychotes weddellii | reverse complement strand
CTCTCTCTCTCTCTCTCTATCCCTCCCGCTAATGCTGTCTCTCTCTCTCTCTCTCTCAAATAAATAAATAAAATCTTTTAAAAAAGAGAAGAAAAGAGGGCGCCTGGGTGGCTCAGTTGGTTAAGCGACTGCCTTCGGCTCAGGTCATGATCCTGGAGTCCCTGGATCGAGTCCCGCATCGGGCTCCCTGCTCGGCAGGGAGTCTGCTTCTCCCTCTGACCCTCCCCCCTCTCATGTGCTCTCTCTCATTCTCTCTCTCTCAGATAAATAAATAAAAT
>NW_027814409.1:0-278 GCF_054177405.1 Leptonychotes weddellii | reverse complement strand
TCTGTTTTCAGGTTTGTCTCTTTTTTCTTTGCTGCTTGTGTTGTGTAATTCCACATATAAGTCAAAGCACAGCGTATTTGTCTTTCTCTGACTGCCTTATTTCACTGAGCATTATACACTCTAGATCCACCCTGTTGTTGTAAACAGCAAGATTTGATTCTTTTATGGCTGAATAATACTCCATTGTGTGTGTGTGTGTATACACACATCACATTCTTTTTTTTTTATTATTCTTATGTTAATCCCCATACATTACATCATTAGTTCTAGATGAAGTG
>NW_027814408.1:0-278 GCF_054177405.1 Leptonychotes weddellii | reverse complement strand
GTTCCTGTGAGTGTGGGCCTTGTGTCTTGGAGGTGGAGGGGCTGGGTTGCAGCCGCCTGTGCCTGTAGCGGGCAGGTCAACTGGGCCAGCGCACCGCGGTGCGGTGCGTGGCGGTGAGGGTGCAGCGGGGCAGAGGGTGTTTGGAGGAAGGGTTGTTGGGCAAGGGGTGGGGGCGGTGGAGGCACAGGGAGAGGAAGGGAAGCCGAAGGGGAAAGAAAAAAGCAAAGAAAGTATCCTCAAGACAAGAACCCATTCCAGGACGGTCTCCCATCCAAGTC
>NW_027814407.1:0-278 GCF_054177405.1 Leptonychotes weddellii | reverse complement strand
CCGCATCTTCTTTATCCATTCGTCCATCAATGGACCCTTAGGTTGTGTCCATAGCTTGGCTATTGTAAATAATTTTGCTGTAACCATAGGGCTGAATTTCTTTTTGAATCAGTGTTTTTGTTTTCTTTTCATAAATACCCTGTAGTGGAATTACTGGATCATATGGTATTTTTATTTTTAATTTTTTTTGAGGGATCTCCCTACTGTTTTCCACAGTGTCTGCACCAATTTACATTTCTACCAACAATGTACAAGGATTCTTTTTTCCACATCTTCAT
>NW_027814406.1:0-278 GCF_054177405.1 Leptonychotes weddellii | reverse complement strand
CTTCCCTTAAATTATTCAAATTGCTCCATGAGTGATTTCCCACTCTTCTTGCAATGGAAAACATTTGATCATAAATTCAATTAAATCAGTCATCATCTTTGTGATGTTTGTCCAGCTAAATCCTTTAGTGACTAAAGCAATAAACACCAGCTGTGTGTGTGTGTGTGTGAGAGAGAGTGTGTGTGCGTGTGTGTGTGAGGGAGGGAGGGAGACCTGTGCATGTGTGTGTGTGAGGGAGGGAGAGAGAGTGTGTGTGTGTGCATGTGTGTGTGTATGAG
>NW_027814405.1:0-278 GCF_054177405.1 Leptonychotes weddellii | reverse complement strand
GCGACTGCCTTCGGCTCAGGTCATGATCCTGGAGTCCCGGGATCGAGTCCCGCATCAGGCTCCCTGCTCAGCGGGGAGTCTGCTTCTCCCTCTGACCCTCCCCCCTCTCATGTGCTCTCTCTCTCTCATTCTCTCTGTCTCAAATAAATAAATAAAATCTTTGAAAAAAAAAAAGTGATACTGTCTTCTGTCCCTTCTCCTTCCCTGGAGGCAACCGTGGACAGCAACTTTGAGTGTCTGCTACATCCGGGGTTCTCAGCCTCACTCCTGCACCACCG
>NW_027814404.1:0-278 GCF_054177405.1 Leptonychotes weddellii | reverse complement strand
GCTTTTGTTTTTTGGGAGATTTTTGATGACTGCTTCAATTTCCTTAGTGGTTATAGGTCTGTTCAGGTTTTCTATTTCTTCCTGGTTCAGTTTTGGTAGTTTATATATCTCTAGGAATGCATCCATTTCTTCCAGGTTATCTAATTTGCTGGCATAGAGTTGTTCAGAATATATTCTTATAATTGTTTGTATTTCTTTGGTGTTTCTTGTGATCTCCCATCTTTCATTCATGATTTTGTTGATTTGGGTCATTTCTCTTTTCTTTTTGATAAGACTGG
>NW_027814403.1:0-2727 GCF_054177405.1 Leptonychotes weddellii | reverse complement strand
CATCCACACTCAGGCTCTACCTTGGGCTTGTGTCCTGGAGTCCCAGAGGGACTCATCAGTTGTTTGGTTATTTTTCCCTATACTCTCCTTGGTACATCTTTTTTTTTTTTTTAATTTTAATTTTTTTTAAGATTTTTTTTTTTTTAATTTATTTGCGAGAGAGAGAATGAGAGACAGAGAGCATGAGAGGGAGGAGGGTCAGAGGGAGAAGCAGACTCCCCGCCGAGCAGGGAGCCCGACGTGGGACTCGATTCCGGGACTCCAGGATCATGACCTGAGCTGAAGGCTGTCGCTTAACCAACTGAGCCACCCAGGCGCCCCGGCCACATTTAATTCTTATAACTACCTTGTACAGAGACAAAAAAAGCACACCTTATTTAGCCTTGCTGGTTGTGCTGATACTTTATAGCACTAATTGGCCAGAAACGTGAGAATCTTTTTTAAATGTAAAAGTATTTTTTAGTCTTGACCCATAAGCACTGCTTGCCGCAAGGAGTTCTCGCTTTGAGCCATTGACAGTCTGCTTTTTCCTTGCTCCTGAACTTGCATCCTTTGCCCCATGACTCACTTACACTCTCTCTCTCTCGATTCTCTTTTGATTCAAAAGGCATAATGTGATTTTCTATCAATGGTGAAAAAAAAAAAACAAAAAAGAACAGCGAGGAAATGAACTTAATGATCAAAATACAGGCCTACCACAAAAATACAGATTTTAATGAGGCTCCAGGCCAGGTTGAAGTTCAAACAGATAAATCATGCTCTTGGCCTAGCTTTATCCACCACTAAATCAATGTAAAAGAAATGTGGCAAAGATGAAGATATCAGCCAATGAATCTCTAGGCGTGTGTTAATTGTATATTTACAGAAGTGCCGAAAGCCAGGAGAGCTGTGTCTCCGTAAGGATTAGGCTGACATGACCCTAAAGGGCCAGATTAGTGTAGGGGTTGTTTTTCCCTGGAATTCAAATCTCAGGGTCAAACAGGACACAAAGGATGAGAGAAGAAGGATAGGAGATTCAGCTCAGGTTACCTAGTTTGGGTAAATGGGTTCTAGTGTCTATTTGCCTCCGAGGTTCTTGTTCAAAACAACTAGGAGCTACAAAGCATCCCTTAGTTCTGCTTTGCTAGTTAACCTTAATGGTTTTGGATTGCTCAATATACAATATTTTCTGGATATGTATTCCCTGTAGGAGGAAGACTGAGTTATTATAAAGAAGTAATTGAATATTGGTCTCTTGTTAGGGTAAGAGATTCCCCAGACAAAAGTTTTTCACTCATTGCAATTATATACTTTCTGGATACATATACATTTCCTTCATCTCCTTAATGTTTACTGAGTGCCTACTAGTAGACCACATGCTGTGGATACAAAGTGGAGAAAGCGAGGTCCTACTCTCAGGGCTTTTAGACAAGTGGAGACTCAGACTTGCAAACAAGTAAATACAATGAGGTTTACAAAATTGGGTGATCCACAAAGTTGATTGACACATTAGGATAACACATTTCAGTCTGTCCTGGAAAACTTCCCAGAGGAAGGAAAAATATGAATAGGTGTTTCCAGGCAGACAAAAGATTTCAAATTGTGAGCTATGAGTCATGAGATGCTAATGATCAATTGTAAGCAAGGCAGTAACATAATCAAATTTTTGTATTTGAACTCTGGGCCTCCAATGAAAGTGGTTGGAAATGAAAATTCCTGGAAAGAAATGTCAAGGATTATATGGCAGTACTTAAGGGAGTTGATGGACCTAATCAAGTAAAAAGGTAGCCCTCTTAGATAAGAGAGATAAACGAGAGAAGAATAAATAGGGTACATTGCTTGGAATGTGAGAAAGCAGTCACAAGGCTCCAAGGATGTTGGCTTGGGAAACTGGGGGGAAGGGTCTAACATTCACTAATAAAAAGAGTATAGGAGGGAGAGCCGGTTTTGTGTAGTAAAGAGGGATGGGCACAGAATCGGAGATGAGCATGCTCAATTCTGGACATACTGAGTTTGCAGTGCCTGTGGGATACCCAGGTGGAAGTATTTAGAAAACAGTGGGAGATAGAGGCTCAGGATAGAGATTTAGATGTAAAACCTCGCTGGGAACAAGATCCCCCAAACATGAATAAAATGGGAAAGAAAACACTGACATTTAAGGAGAGGGGAGAGAAATAGAACCCAGTCAAGGCACAGAAAAGGAGTAACCAGTGCAGACGTAAACCAGGAGAGAGAGAGAAATGTCGTGAAAGACAAAGCCAGAACTGCAAGAAGGGGAGAAGAGTAAGCAGGACAAGTCATATAAGATGAGAATTAAAAATGCTTCTTCCGCTGGGTCAGGAAGTGAAGGAGGGCAGTCTCAGTGTGGCGACATGCCTAGAGCAAGGTTAGAATGGATCAAAGAGCCAGTGGGTGATATGGAGTCAGAGTGAGTAAATCTTGAACTTTGTAAAGGAATAGCTATCAAAGAAACACGAAGGCGCTAAAAAAAATTTAGTTATTTAAATCGTTTCTGTTTGTTTTTTTAAAGGAGAGGGATGAACATATTGGTCTGCTGAGGGAAATAGCCAGTAGAACATCGAAGGTAAGAAAAGGATGTTATTTTTTTTAATTTTTTTATTGTTATTTTAATCACCATACATTACATCATTAGTTTTTGATGTAGTGTTCCATGATTCATTGTTTGCGTATAACACCCAGTGCTCCATGCAGAACATGCCCTCTTTAATACCCTTCACCAGGCTAACC
>NW_027814402.1:0-278 GCF_054177405.1 Leptonychotes weddellii | reverse complement strand
TGTCCTCTTAAATTGTCATCCATTGTCC
The DNA here is from genome assembly GCF_054177405.1 of Leptonychotes weddellii. Classification (NCBI taxonomy): domain Eukaryota; kingdom Metazoa; phylum Chordata; class Mammalia; order Carnivora; family Phocidae; genus Leptonychotes; species Leptonychotes weddellii. The sequence goes on along the minus strand of NW_027814402.1, from coordinate 250 downwards.
AAGATCTTTTCCAACATGAATTTTACTATGTAAACTATGAAGTATCCCTCCCAGCTTTGACAACTGCGTGTCTGCTGACTGTGACTTCTTTGACTTTATCAGAGTCATCAATAAAACACTGACTAAGACACGGAGTGTCTGGAGTGATGTGCTCTGTCCAGGTTGGCCCCGATCTGCTTCTCTTTCTTCAACGTTTTGGGGCCACTGCTGATTGTCTAACTTGGGGTGTCACCAGCTTCTCCCACTCAGC
>NW_027814401.1:0-278 GCF_054177405.1 Leptonychotes weddellii | reverse complement strand
TTGCTCTTCTTTTCTTCGATCTCCTGTTGAGTTTGTAGGTGTTCAGAATGGTTTGATCCCTATCCAGCTGAATTCCTGAGAGGAGACGAAATCCAAGTCTCCTACTCCTCCGCCCTCTTGCTCCGCCCCCCTCTGTTTTTGTTTTCAAAACAAGCTCTGGCCAGTTTTATTAAAGACAAATTTTGGATGATTTACTTTTCAGCCTGTCCCAGCATGCTTCTAATGACATCAAATCACCTGGATCAATGATAGCCAATGTGACTTCTCTGTAGTATTTC
>NW_027814400.1:0-278 GCF_054177405.1 Leptonychotes weddellii | reverse complement strand
GTTCCGATTTTGTGATCTGCGGCTCTATCACTTGCCAGAAGCGGCTGACGGAGGCCCCTCCCCCGCCGTCTACCCTCCTGAATATCGCCTCAGATTCACTTCTCCACACGTTCTACCTTCCAGAAAGTGGTCGCTTTTCTGTTCAGAGAGTTGTTGCTATTCTTTTCTTTGATCTCCTGTTGAGTTTGTAGGTGTTCAGGATGGTTTGATCCCTATCCAGCTGAATTCCTGAGAGGAGACGAAATCCAGGTCTCCTACTCCTCTGCCATCTTGCTCTG
>NW_027814399.1:0-278 GCF_054177405.1 Leptonychotes weddellii | reverse complement strand
TTTTCCTGGATTCAGCAGAATGTATCGATTGTAACAGTTTTTATCTTCTAATTAAAAAAAAGATTTATTTATTTATTTGGGGGGGGAGAGGAGCAGAGGGAGAGAGAAACCCAAGTCGACTTCCCACTGAGCGTGGAGATGAGGGGCTCCATCTCACAACCCAAGCCGAAACCAAGAGTTCGATCCTCAACCGACTGCATCACCTAGGCGCCCCTGTAACAGTTTTTATTAAAGACAGTAGCAGAGGGATGTTTGGATGGCTCAGTTGTTAAGCATCT
>NW_027814398.1:0-278 GCF_054177405.1 Leptonychotes weddellii | reverse complement strand
AGATCAATTTAGATATTTTTTTTTACAAATGCTTTACTCTGTTGACATATATTAAGCTTATAGCAAACTAAATTTGTGTACTATCAATCAGAGAGCTACAACTTTTCCTAATATACCATCATTTTGCCTACATTGCTTTATCCTGTTCACAATAATATAAAGATACTGTTGGATGCATTGCTATACTCAGGATATTCACCGTGTTTAGCAATTCTTTTTTCTTTTATCATAGTCTAAGAACTATCAAAAAAGGCAGTGAAGTTTCTTTGACATTCCTT
>NW_027814397.1:0-278 GCF_054177405.1 Leptonychotes weddellii | reverse complement strand
CGCCACCACCACTTTTCTCCTTTACTAGAAGGCAGAAGGTGGCTTATGCTCCCCAAGGCCCTGCTTTTTCTTCTGACTTGGCACAGAGATGACTCCTCTTCCCAGGCCTGTGGCTGATCCTAGACAACAGAGCACAGGGGGAGTGCCACAGGGATCTCCCAGGGCGAGGTGCTTAAGAGCTTGTCTGAGTGTTATAGGCAGTTCCTTTCCCTACTGGAGCAACACAGGTGCCATATGTTGACAGAAATGCAGCCTGGATCCTGAGTGGCACGTGGAGT
>NW_027814396.1:0-278 GCF_054177405.1 Leptonychotes weddellii | reverse complement strand
GTCTGTGCCCCGTCCCCGCAGCGCACGAGGCTGTCACTCACCGGCGGTGTAGGATCCCCATGGCCAGGGACCCTCCCGCTGCCGTTTATCCTCTGATATCTGCCCGCAGGATCACGGCTCTCCGATTCTCACCTCAAAACCAACTGCCTGCGATATTCTGTTTGTAGAGATCCAGATCTTCTTACATCTCAGGCTGGTTACGTGGGTGCTCACAGTGGTCTGGTAGATATCCAGCTCAATTCCGGGGACCAGTTGAAATAGGGTCCCCTACTCCTCCG
>NW_027814395.1:0-278 GCF_054177405.1 Leptonychotes weddellii | reverse complement strand
GGCTCTCATTGTGCCACACAGCCTCAATCCCAGTGGCCAGGTTGACCCCCATTGCCTGGTGACAGGCCAAGGTCAGTCGGTGGACCTCTACCACCGACCCCCCAAAAAAGGTCCTCATGTAGTAAAAGTCGCCCTTGTCCCTGGGGATGTGTGCCTGGGACTGTGGCCAATGCTCGTAGCTGAAGTCCTTGCGGGCTGCCTGGTAGAAACCGGGGTGCAGGGTGCCGAAGAGGGGGGACAGGATCTCCATACTCACGTGGTCGCGGAACTTCATGTCC
>NW_027814394.1:0-278 GCF_054177405.1 Leptonychotes weddellii | reverse complement strand
TGAGAGACTGTGGACTCTGAGAAACAAACTGAGGGTTCTAGAGGGGAGGGGGTGAGGGGATGGGTTAGCCTGGTGATGGGTATTAAAGAGGGCACGTACTGAATGGAGCACTGGGTATTATATGCAAACAATGAATCATGGAACACTACATCAAAAACTAATGATGTAATGTATGGTGATTAACATAAAATAATAAAATTAAAAAAATTAAAAAAAAAAGAAACTTCTGGAAGAAAGCATAGGCAGTAAGCTCCTTGACATTATTAGTCTTGGCAGTG
>NW_027814393.1:0-278 GCF_054177405.1 Leptonychotes weddellii | reverse complement strand
TCTGTGCTGTAATACTTTTTTTAACAATGAACATATATTGGGGCACCTGGGTGGCTCAGTAGGTTAAGCGTCTGCCTTCGGCTCAGGTCATGGTCCCGGGGTCCTGGGATCGAGCCCCGCATCAGGCTCCCTGCTCCACGGGAAGCCTGCTTCTCCCTCTCCCACTCCCCCTACTTGTGTTCCCTCTCTCGCTGTGTCTCTGTCTGTCAAATAAATAAATAAAATCTTTAAAAAAAAAAAACAATGAACATATATTATTTTTATAATTTAAAATAACT
>NW_027814392.1:0-2728 GCF_054177405.1 Leptonychotes weddellii | reverse complement strand
CCTGTCACGCCGGGGGTCGCGGGTTCGAGTCCCGTCCGCTGCGCCATCTTTAAAACTGGTTTTTACTTATATTTAAGTAGCAAGTTTCAACCCTAAGCGTTTATTTGCTTAGGGTTTTTTTGTGGGTGATGGTTTTAGTTTGTTTTGATGGCAGCCTTTATTTATATGCCTATCGCTATAGTTGCAAATTAAACCAATCCCACTCTACTGAGATCTCAGCTATTAAAATAACCTTTCTTAATTTTAAGTTTCATATAAGTTTAAATTGATTGTCTGATAAGACTAACTACGGTGACCAAATGCTCGGTGACACCTTTTATTAAGTGTAGTGACCATTTGGTGACCAAAGTTGAAAAAGACGGGATTGGGTTCGCTCTACTTATTAGTCAGTTATTATCCAATAACGCTACTATGGATTCCATTAATGAGCTCTCATTTAGTTCCATAGCAGTGATAGAATTATCGAAATCACTCATGTTTTGGGAAACGCCTAACTTAAACTTATAAAGACCATCCCGAAATCCGTTTAGAATACCCATATTTAAATAACTGTTGGTATCGCTTGTAGGTGCAATAAAGCCGCCGATATCCGCTTTGTAAAGATACATATAAGAGATAATTTGGTTTGAATCACTCCTATCTATCGTGTTATTTTTCATTCGCTTATATTTAGTATCTAATATAATGTAATGGTTAAATATTATTGAACACTATTTAGGCGATTTAGGTTGAAATAAAGTCTTTCTTTCTCAAACGGTGTTAAATAATCATTATGCTGATGTGGACGAATCTTACGGTAGTAGCACCAACTACCCTTGATACCATATAACCAACCACCCTCCTCTAAACATACTTTTTATCAAGGTTATACGGATAATCTGATGGATTATAAAAGCAAGTCAAATCCAGACAGAGTAGTCAATGCCAATACATCTAATCCTTTCAGAGGTCATTTGAAAGCTCTATTCAAATGGCAATGGGACATCATCCGTCATGATAGGAGTATAGTCAACGATAATAGTTAATGCCATACAATTATTATATAAGGTTAACTTATGAAAATTACTTTTATTTTGTCGATAGTAACACCGATATTACTGGGTAGCTGTGTCAGTTTAGATAGATCACACGCTCTAATAAATGATAGTGCAATTATCATCAATAACTCTGTTATTGAAAATGAGGCCGAACAACCAGATAATCCTATTATGTGTTTTGAGCCTGCAGGATACGACAATGAACTTATACCAGTCTATACGGGGGTCGAAAGAGAAGAGCCTATTGATATCATCTCAAGACAGTTATTTATTCAACGGTTGAAAGCCTCACCTGTATGGGAGAAAACATTCCGCAGACAAGAAGATAGACTTGGTTTTAATTTTAACCAGCTTAATGGACATCTTTCTATTACAATAAAAGCGGCTTCAATGTCTACACAAATACAAAAGGTTAACTACATGCCTATGAATGTAAAACAAAGAAATAAGGACGGCCACAATTTACTAGAAGATGAAAGCCTTGCTTTAAGAGAGATTATCAATTTAGTCATTGACAACCCTACAAAATCGGAGGAGATATTACAGCAACTTTATCAACAGTATTTGGTAAAGGTTAGAAATAATGATGTGTTAAACGATGGTGAAACACTACATACCTATGTTCGTTATGATGGTAAGTTATTTGAACTTTGGGGATTGAGCAGAAATACACATGCTATAGAGCGATGTAACTTGAATATGATAACAGGATTAACGATCAATTGAGGATCATTGGGAATAGAAGCTGATAGAACATAGTGAGGAATTAATAGCAAAACTGCTACTAATTTGCTGTACAAACTTAAATGTACAACAAGAGACTACTAATCTGTCAATAATATCAGAACAAATGGTTACCTCCCCCGCCTATAGATGGTACCGAACGAGATCAATACCATAATCAATTGCTTGATTATGAAAAGGCTGAAATGATTGAAGTTTTAAAGCTAGTGATAGAGGATATGGATAATAAAAAAGCAACAGAAATTATCGATATTCTACATTAGCAATATACGGTAAAAGTTAATAATAAAGAGTTTCTATCAGACAATGTGTCAATTCATACCTATATCGAATATGAAGGTCAGTATATCGCTTTTTGGGTTTTCAAGAATAACTACGCAAATATGTTAGCCGAAATGCGTATTAGTTAATAGACTTTAACTACATCAGATATTTTTAAAACTTATTTTAATATAAGGGTAAATATTTCTCTACGATAGCGGTACAGCTAAGAACGCACGCTATACTTAAATGCAATTATGCATATTAAAATGACTTCGTTATCAATCAATGCTAAAGGGCAATGTTGTGAATCAAAAAGAGCTATTAAGCTCTTTTTTTAATATAGCTATTTATAATGCTTAAACCAATAAAGGAATAAGAATAATGAATTATAAATATGCTTTTATATTCATACTAACTTTGGGCTGTTTAAACAACTGCGCTATAGTAAAAGAAAACACACCACCAGTACAAATTTCACCAATACAAAAAGTATCAGCAGTTATCAAAGACGATCAAAGTTTTGTCCCTATTGCTGATGCACCAGAACGTTTAAGTGCATCAGGATCTTGTACTATTGGTAGCATGATAGTACCGCCACCTATTATCACAGGGGCAGAAAGAGACATACCTATTGTATTGATGACCCGACGAGAGTTTAATGAAAAATTAAAGTTATCTCCATT
>NW_027814391.1:0-278 GCF_054177405.1 Leptonychotes weddellii | reverse complement strand
CAGGTGTCTGGGTGGCTCAGTTGGTTAAGCAGCTGCGTTCAGCTCAGGTCATGATCCTGGAGTCCCAGGATCGAGTCCCGCGTTGGGCTCCATGCTCAGCGGGGAGTCTGCTTCTCCCTCTGACTCTCCCCCTCTCATGCTGTCTCTCTCTCATTCTCTCTCTCTCAAATAAATAAATAAATAAAATCTTAAAAAAAAAATAATCTTCAACAGATTCATTTATGCCAACGATCTAAACATCCAAACTTCTCATGGGCTTAAACTCAGTTTTTACTTGT
>NW_027814390.1:0-278 GCF_054177405.1 Leptonychotes weddellii | reverse complement strand
TGCTTCTCCCTCTGGCCCTCCTCCCTCTCATGCTCTCTGTCTCTCATTCTCTCTCTCTCAAATAAATAAATAAAATCTTTAAAAAAAAAAAAAATAAATAAATAAAGCACTCTTATAGACTAATTGGATTGTGTTTTCTTTGAGATCAGAGGATGTATAGTATGTCTCTGGATCCCTTGTATTTCAGAAATAGCCTTTCCATAGCAATCTCAAGAAGTGTTTGTGGAAAATAAAAGTGAATGATCGTGCCTGTTATCTTGTGTGATGATTTTGTGAAC
>NW_027814389.1:0-278 GCF_054177405.1 Leptonychotes weddellii | reverse complement strand
TTTGACAAGTACTGAGGCAATAAGGAGATCCAAACATCCTTAGAAGAGGAGAGAGATTGCACACACCCCTGGGAGGGCATCCTGTGAGCACAGAAGCAGAGACTGGAGCCATGTTTGCAATGTTGTGACTTGGAAGAAGAATATCTATTTAGCCATTCAGATGAGAAAACTTGTTTCTCATATACATGTCTTTGTCCAGTGTGACAAAGGTGTCACGTCATGTTAATGAGGATGTGGGCTGGTCACCAGGACAACCAACCTTGTGATCAGAGGGTTGG
>NW_027814388.1:0-278 GCF_054177405.1 Leptonychotes weddellii | reverse complement strand
GGTGAGTTCACAATCATGCTCACAGTGTGGGAAATGAACCCATGGCCAAGACACTAGGTTAGCGCAGCGCTATGCGCAGACATGTAGTTCTAACACTTCAATGCCATCTGTGTCAAATTAGCAGCATGAGATCATCCTAAATAAGTCCCATTTAAAAAAAAAAAAATCACAGCCCAAAAAGGGGCCAACTCGTGTGCTAGGGTGACCATGAAGTGGGGGACGAGTTCAATGTGAGCTTTTAAATGATTGTCTGAAGTTCTTGATCACTGTATCTCTCT
>NW_027814387.1:0-278 GCF_054177405.1 Leptonychotes weddellii | reverse complement strand
CTAATGATGTAATGTATGGGGATTAACATAAGAATAAAAAAAAAAATTCAAAAAAAAAAAATTCAAAAAAAAAAAATTCAAAAAAAAAAAAAAGATAGAGGACCTCTGACGTGCTCCCCAGGCATATTGCCGCATTAAGATGGACTATCTACAATGCAAAACCTGCTGTCTAAATCTCAGCCCAGTCAACTCAAATGCATTCCATGATGAGCCCCAATACAGGGGATTCTTCAGTCTTGCCCAGGTCCTAGCACTTTTGTTTCAGTCTGCCATCGCTT
>NW_027814386.1:0-278 GCF_054177405.1 Leptonychotes weddellii | reverse complement strand
GTTGCCTGGGTCCAGCTCAAGGGTCAACTGGCAGTCACATCATCTTGATTACCTCCATCAACATTTATCAGTTTTAAAAGCCAGCTATTAAAAATGACTGTTGGGGCGCCTGGGTGGCTCAGTCGTTAAGCATCTGCCTTCGGCTCAGGTCATGATCCCAGGGTCCTGGGATCGGGCCCCACGTCGGGCTCCCTGCTCGGCGGGAAGCCTGCTTCTCCCTCTCCCACTCCCCCTGCTTGTGTTCCCTCTCTCGCTGTGTCTCTATCAAATAAATAAAT
>NW_027814385.1:0-278 GCF_054177405.1 Leptonychotes weddellii | reverse complement strand
GTATAGGTATTACTACTCTTAGAAAAACAGTTTAAAGCTCATATGTCCTACGAGAATTTTGTACATAAGTGAAGAACACTTATTATTTTGTAGGGATTTTTAAAATTCTATATTTGGTATCTTTTTAAGCTTATTACTATGATCGATTAGATTGTAAATGAGACATTTGTTTCTTACTGGGAATTTTTTTTTTTTTTTTAAGATTTTATTTATTTATTTGACAGAGAGAGACACAGCGAGAGAGGGAACACAAGCAGGGGGAGTGGGAGAGGGAGAAG
>NW_027814384.1:0-278 GCF_054177405.1 Leptonychotes weddellii | reverse complement strand
ATATATATATAAATACTCGAATCCCTTAAAAAGTCACAGGGTGGAAAAAGGATGTGTCAGGCTAATAATGCTAATCAACAGTAATGCAGAGAGAGTGGGGCACCTGGGTGGCTCAGTCAGTTGGGTGTCTGCCTTCAGCTCAGGTCATGATCCCGGGGTCCTAGGATCGAGCCCCATACTGAGCTCCCTGCTCAGCGGAGAGTCTGCTTCTTCCTCTGCCCCTCCCCCTGCTCGTGATATCTCTCTCTGCTAAATCAATAAAATTTTAAAAAATCTTT
>NW_027814383.1:0-278 GCF_054177405.1 Leptonychotes weddellii | reverse complement strand
ATTAGATACCATTTATTTTACATAATTAGTGAAAATGTATAGTTTTACCACTGGAACTCATTTATTCTTATTGATTTATAATAGCTCTTTATATATTAAGTGCATAAAACTTTGCATATAGGATATGTCACCAAAATATACCAAGGTTGTAAGTTGTTTAGTTTGCTTTAATATATATTTTGGCATATAGAAGTTTCTATGTAGTTTTTTTTTTATTCTTATGTTAATCCCCATACATTACATCATTAGTTTAGATGAAGTGTTCCATGATTCATTGT
>NW_027814382.1:0-278 GCF_054177405.1 Leptonychotes weddellii | reverse complement strand
CCCCCCTCACCTAACATTCTTTCCCTTCTTCCTCTGGTCATCTCTCTACCCTGGGCAGTGGAATCTGCCAATTTCAATGCACATCCGGGAGCGTGCTGACTGAAGTCTAGCCTGGAGCGTGGGTCATCTGGTAACTTTTATAAGAAGTGGACTTTTAGGGGGCTCTTGTATAGTCTTGTGCTTGTCATTGCAGACAAGAAGGCAAGTGTGGCTGCCTTTAGGAAACAGGAAAATTAATTCATAGAGCAGGTGGGATTAGGAGTCCATTTCTTGAATCT
>NW_027814381.1:0-2728 GCF_054177405.1 Leptonychotes weddellii | reverse complement strand
CCCCGCAAACCGGAATCCGTCTGTAACCTGCCTCCCCTCTCTCCCCGCCCAGGAGAAGCCAGCTCCTCCCGGCCCGCCCGGAGCCCGCGATGCCCGCCCCGCAGTGCGCCTCCTGCCACGCGGCGCGCGCTGCCCTCCGCCGCCCGCGCTCCGGCCAAGCGCTGTGCGGGGCCTGCTTCTGCAGCGCCTTCGAGGCCGAGGTGCTGCACACGGTGCTGGCGGGCCGCCTGCTGCCGCCCGGCGCGGTGGTGGCCGTGGGCGCCTCGGGCGGCAAGGACTCCACGGTGCTGGCGCACGTGCTGCGCGAACTGGCGCCGCGCCTGGGCGTCGCGCTGCGCCTGGTGGCCGTGGACGAGGGCATCGGCGGCTACCGCGACGCGGCGCTCGCGGCCGTGCGGCGCCAGGCGGCGCGCTGGGACCTCCCGCTCACCGTCGTGGCCTACGCAGACCTCTTCGGGGGCTGGACGATGGACGCCGTGGCCCGCAGCACGGCCGGCTCGGGCCGCAGCCGCGCCTGCTGCACCTTCTGCGGGGTGCTGCGGCGCCGCGCGCTGGAGGAGGGGGCGCGCCTCGTGGGAGCCACGCACATCGTGACCGGTGAGCGCAGGCGCTGCCGCCGAGGGCCGAGGGGCCGGCACCTAAAGGGCCTGGGCCCGGGTCCGAGAAGTGGGGAAGGAGCGGCTGGGTGGGCCCGGGGGGGGGGCTGCCCACGAGGAGAAGGGGCTGCGCGTGCCGGCGGCAGGTGCACGGCCCAGAACGCGTGCGTGCCTGGGACGGGCGCTGCGCGCTTCTGAGTCCCGGCCATCACACCGGCAGCTCGAGGGGTGGAGGGGTGCTCTCCGGGGGCTGTGGTTCCCTGCATTTTAAAGAACGACGTTCTTTGTGTCTCCCCTCACGAAAGGAGGCGAGTGAAGTGGTACCGCCCGTCAGAAGCCAACTGTAGTCTGAAGCGCAGCTGTCTTCGAACTGCTTTTCTCTGTCGGCCGACCCTTATTCTCTCCCGGTCGTTACTTGCACACATAATTCTTGAGCATTTACTGTGTACCAGATACAAGCTACGCAGCCCAGAGCAATACCTAACCTCAGTCACCTCTTCTGTAAAATGGGCTTATTGATAAGACCGAGGTCCCAGGGTTGCTGGGAATTAGATGAGTTATGTGTGAGGCACTTAGACCGGACCCTGGCAACAGTACACATTACAGAAATGTTTGCCATCGTGAGGACACACAAGACAGTCTCTGTTCCTGCTCTTCTCTCACATGCATGGTTATAACCTGAGAAGGTTATACTAACGAAAACCACACTTTGCCAGTTTATAGCAGGAGCACCCAGTGAAGGGAGAAGAGTAGGGTTAGGAAGCATTTCCAGAGTGAGCCAAGACCTGAAGGCCACCCAAGGAACCAGTGAAGGTCAGACAGAGGGTCGGGTTCTGAGCAGAGGAAACAGCTTATACAAAGGCCCTGAGGAGGGTTGGTACGGCCAGTTGGAGAGGCCCTAAGAAGACCAGTGTTTTACTGTCTGGACTCTACAGACTCGAGTATAAGATGACGAGATGCAGGATAAGTAGAGATTCGGCTTATGTTTTTAGGGTGATTGTTGCGTAAATATTCCCTAACCTCCTCCCTGGTCTTTCTAAACGCGGTGACCTGCATTCCCAGAGGCACTGAGGCAAGAGCTCGCTTGAGAATCTCCATTAACCGTTAAATGCCCTTTTGACTTCTGTGCAGTAGGAAGCGCACTTCTGAGACTGAAATGGTACTTGTGGTGTAAAGCACTGTTACTACCTTCGGAAAAGGCAACTAGCCCAGGGCCTGGTTGGCCGTAAGTGGGTGGCAAATGAGGGCACCCCGAGTTGCTTCCCGGGAACCTGTGTGTGTTCCCCTCTTGTTTCTCACTGTGACCACCTCCAGCCTCCACCTGGCTGTCCCGTGGTGCCCAGGGGTCTCCATGGCCCTGTGTGGCCCTCCCTGCTGTTCCCCACACGCCCTCTGCATCTCTCTGGGTCCTGGCTGCCCCACAGGGTCTGGGGTGTGAGGTCTCCAAGGCCTGGTCACCTACTCTGCCACTTTCCATGCCCTCCCCGTCTCTCTCTGGGTCCTGGGGGTGGGGTCGCCACGGCCGGGTCGCACACGGCGTGCCACTCTGCGGGCCCCTCCCCGTCTGGCTGGGACCTGGCTGCCCCCCGGCGGCCCCCCCCCTCACCCGCTCTCCCTCTCTCCCCCAGGCCACAACGCCGACGACATGGCGGAGACCGTGCTCATGAACTTCCTGCGGGGCGACGCGGGCCGGCTGGCGCGGGGCGGGGGCCTGGGCTCGCGGGGCGAGGGGGGCGCGCTGCCGCGCTGCCGCCCCCTGCAGCTGGCCTCGCAGAAGGAGGTGGTGCTGTACGCGCACTTCCGCCGCCTCGACTACTTCTCGGAGGAGTGCGTCTACGCGCCCGAGGCCTTCCGCGGCCACGCGCGCCACCTGCTCAAGCTCCTGGAGGCGGCGCGGCCGTCGGCGGCGCTGGACCTGGTGCACTCGGCCGAGCGCCTGGCCCTGGCCCCGGCCGCGCGGCCGCCGCCCCCGAGCGCCTGCTCCCGCTGCGGGGCGCTGGCCAGCCGCGCGCTCTGCCAGGCCTGCGCCCTCCTGGACGGCCTGCAGCGCGGCCGGCCCCGCCTGGCCATCGGCAAGGGCGGCGGGGCGCGCGACGAGGAGGGGCCGCCACCCCCGCCGCCCAGCGACCCCG
>NW_027814380.1:0-278 GCF_054177405.1 Leptonychotes weddellii | reverse complement strand
TCAAGCCCTCCAGGCAGCACAAGCAGGAATTCAGAAGACCGGAGTTACAGATTTGCACATGCGCACAAAATCTGGGCTCCCTTTCCCAGGCAGTATCCTGGGAAAGTCAGAAGTGAAACACTGACACTGAGCCTTCCCCCCCACCCCAGAAGAGGGAGGCCTGAGGTCCATACAGACACCCCCCCACCACCATGAGCACGGACCTTGAGGCTAATTTGTTCCTTTGTGCAACACAGAGGAAAATCATTGACAATCTGAATGGGGTTTGGTTTGAGATG
>NW_027814379.1:0-278 GCF_054177405.1 Leptonychotes weddellii | reverse complement strand
TTATTTTTATTTTTATTTTTGTTTTTATTTTTATTCCAGTGGAGTTAACATGTCGTATTAGTCTCAGGTGTACAATATGGCAATTTAACAATTCCATATATTACTCAATGCTCCTCAAGATAAGTGTACTCTTAATCCTCTTCACCTATTTCATGCATCCTCCCACCTACCTCTTCTCTGGTAACCCTCTAGGCTTTCTATTCTATTGATCTGTGTCTATTTTTGTGCCAGTACCATACTGTTTTGATTACTACAGCTTTGTAATATAACTTGAAGTC
>NW_027814378.1:0-278 GCF_054177405.1 Leptonychotes weddellii | reverse complement strand
GACCTGCAACGGCCAGGTGTCCCAAGGCGCCCCCAGGACACCTCGGCGCCTGCTTCTGGAACCTTCTCCCGTGGGAACAGCCTCAAAGCGCGTGGCTGTTAGCTCTCCCGGCCTCAGGGCACCTGTGAACCTTGCAACGCACCATGCCTCTCCTGCTGGGCTGGGCCACCTGCACCTGTTGGCACCTCCGTGAATTACCGTCCCCCCACCCCTTCCCTGGGGGTTCAGTCGTGCTGCGCATCCTTCGCTTTATGAGCTCCGGTCCCCAAAGCGCACGT
>NW_027814377.1:0-278 GCF_054177405.1 Leptonychotes weddellii | reverse complement strand
GCTAGATATGGTACAGGCATGATTTCTGTCTTACAACCCTATAAAGGGAGGACACTTAACCAATGAAGAAATTCAGGCATATCTGTGTTGAAGAGCCCACCCAAGAGACATAGAGCTTGTAAATGGCAGAACCAACAGTTGAACTCAGCATAGCCTTCTTTCAAAGCCCAGGCTAAAGTAGGTGAGGGTTTCTTTTTTTTAAAGATTTTATTTATTTATTTGACAGAGAGACACAGCGAGAGAGGGAACACAAGCAGGGGGAGTGGGAGAGGGAGAAG
>NW_027814376.1:0-278 GCF_054177405.1 Leptonychotes weddellii | reverse complement strand
ATTACCCACTGCCATTCCTGACTTTCAGCGTTTATCAAGCATCCTGATGACACCTTCACCTATGCATTTCTGAAGGCCTTGGTGAAGAGGGAGTTCTCTACATCCTCCAGAGGAAATAGGGAGGTGAGTAAGTAGATCACACAACAAATTTCACTCCAGCCTCTCCCTAACCCTTTGGGTTTTTCTTCTTAGAGCAGGGATAAGCAAATGTTTTCACTAAAGGGCCAGATAGTTATATTTTAGGTTTTGTGGGTAATATCATCTCTGTCACAATTACT
>NW_027814375.1:0-278 GCF_054177405.1 Leptonychotes weddellii | reverse complement strand
TTAAAAAAAAAAAATATTGGTGGGCGCCTGGGTGGCTCAGTTGGTTAAGCGACTGCCTTCGGCTCAGGTCATGATCCTGGAGTCCCGCATCGGGCTCCCTGCTCGGCGGGGAGTCTGCTTCTCCCTCTGACCCTCCCCCCTCTCATGTGCTCTCTCTCTCTCTCTCATTCTCTCTCTCAAATAAATAAATAAAATCTTTTAAAAAAAAAAAAAAATATTGGAGATTAGTCAAAAGCACATCATAATCATGTTGAAGGGGCTCCCACTGGCCAAATCTG
>NW_027814374.1:0-278 GCF_054177405.1 Leptonychotes weddellii | reverse complement strand
GTGAAAGTGGAGCAGAATAAATATATGAAGACGTGATAGCCAAAAACTTCCCAAACTTGATGAAAAACACTGACTTGTAAAATCCCAGAAATTCAGTGGATACTAAGTAAGATCAATAAAAGAGAATTATACCAGAGCATATCACAAACTACTACAAACCAAAAATAAAGAGAAAAATCTTGAAAGTGCCTAGAAAGAAGTAACAACAATAATTCTTAATCTCAGGAAACAAACTGAGGGTTGCTGGAGTGGTGGGGGGTGGGAGGGATGGGGTGGCT
>NW_027814373.1:0-278 GCF_054177405.1 Leptonychotes weddellii | reverse complement strand
CTGGCCCTGACCCGGCAGAGGCCTGGGCTCCCATCCCACCGGGCCTGGAAACCTGGGCTCTGGCTTTTTCTTTGTGGCTGGCCAGGAAGACGCCCGCCCAGTTCGATGCACCAGCTCGTGGAGGCGGAGGGGCCCACGCGAGCTCCCCCGTGTCCCACCTGGTGGTGGTTTCTTTGAGTGTTGTGTTTGCTGCTGGCCCGAGCTGTGTTCTGTCTCTGGGAAATAGATCCGGGTGGGCTCGGGGAGGGCCTGTGTCCAGTCGGCTGTAGATGAGTTCT
>NW_027814372.1:0-278 GCF_054177405.1 Leptonychotes weddellii | reverse complement strand
GGGATTCTCTCTCTCCCTCTGCCCTTCCCCCTTGCTCTCATGTGCTCTCTCTCTCTCTCTCAAAATGAATGAATAAAATTTTTTTTTTACAAAATGACACAAAATTTAAAGATAAGGAGATAGAAAAAATTTAAATGTAAATACTAACATATTCAAAGTAACAGCATAAGATTTTAATGTTTGATGCCTTAAAATAGGACGATAGGAACTGTCCCCATTCAATTATAAGGGTCAAGTATTTGCATGCATAAGACAAAATAGCATCACAGTAGTTTAAT
>NW_027814371.1:0-278 GCF_054177405.1 Leptonychotes weddellii | reverse complement strand
TATAGCACTACCTAGGTATAAGATGATGCTAGCCTTCCAGAAGTAGGGCATAGAACAATGAATGTATCCTTCCTTAAGTTGCACAATGATAAACAAAAGCATGATGCTTCTAGTGAGGAGAGCCTTGCTCTGTCTGTCCCACCTCATTTCCCATGACTTTCCAATAGACCCATTCCATGAGTCCTTCAGAAGCATAGGGGTCGTCCTGGACCACATTCCTTTTCTTCCTGCTCTCCTTACCCATCTGAAAAGGCTCTTCTTCTCTTAGACAAAATTTC
>NW_027814370.1:0-2728 GCF_054177405.1 Leptonychotes weddellii | reverse complement strand
ATACATTATTTATAAAAATAACTTTATTTTCAAAACAAAATAAATTTAGTGAGAAGCATTATTTCACTTTTTTTTTTTTTTTTGGTAAATCTCTGTTGGATTCTAGTATTTGCTTCTGCATTCAATCTGTTGCAATGTCACATGTCATGTAGCTTCTGGAAAACTCCATCATACACTCGCGAGGGAAGGAGTCGAAAAAGAAATTAATGTCTCACTGGGTCCCCGATCTCCTGACCATAGCTTGAGAATCACTACTTTATCACGAGACCTGTTTAACTCTTGCCTTTCTTTCTTAAGATGCATGCCCATCTGAAATGACCTTGCTTACTTGTCTGATTCCTTGTTTACTGTCTATCTCCTGTCTTGTTTTTCTGCATGTTTCTGGAAGGCGGTGGGGGTGGGGGGTGGATCTCAGATGTAGCCCTTTGTAGGTGCTCAAAGTGGCCAAGCCAGAGATGCAGTTCTTAACTACGACCAGCAGATGGTGGTGTTGCACCAAGACCACTTCTTAGTCTCAGTTCTTGGAAACCTGGTTATTCTCTGGTGCATTTGGGGATGCTTTGAGGGGGTTACTCTTCGGATCCCAGAATTTCAGGTACTGGATAGGGCCTGGCATGGGTAGGGGAAGAGAAGAGGCTGGAGAGAATGCAGCTGAGGACAGCAGCTTGGGAAAAGCTCTGCTAATTTCTGTTCTGTTGAGGGCTTCTATTCTTAACAGAAGCCAAGCCAAATGACTTCCCCTCTTCAGACCTGTTTTCTTCTCTGAAAAATAGGCAAACTATGACTTTGGCTTCATTTCACCGTGCTTCTCTTGGCAAGGGCCACTTTATTCTGATCACGCTGGTAGCGCAGTGTCCCCTAACGCTCTCCCCCTGAGGTCTCGAATATTCCAAGAGCCAGTGGTGGGCTCTGCCTGCAGAAAGAGCATGGCTCCACATTCTACCTCCAAAACACTTGACTTAGCCCACCCGGGTTGACGAGATGGCGGTGGCTATTTTCTGAGTGCTTACTGTAGGCCAGGTTCTATGCTAAATGGTTCATCCTTGTTGAATTATGAAATGCTCACGACATTTGAGAGTTTGGTTTCACTATCCCCATTTTTGTAGGAGGACGCTGAAGCTCCGAGAGGTGGAGAGACGTGCCCAGAGACATTAAGTTGGAGGAGGGGGTAGCTCGCTGCAAGCATAACCAAAATGCTCCTTCCATCCCCTCGGTAAGACGGGCCCGTCACTCCCTCTACGCTGGCTTCTCTCTCTCGTTATTCCTTCTTCTTGTGAGGCGTTCCTGTCCTCGGACAGCTGAGCACAGCTTGTGAGTTCACATCTATGGGCTCATGTACTACCTCTTCTGGTCTGGGAGCTCCACAGGTGTAGGGATGATGCCTGCCTGCTTCGTGGCTATACCCTGGGCACCCAGCATCGTGCTTGGCACTGAGTCGGGGGGTCGAGGCTCAACCCAGAGGCAGTTGAGCCTTGCGAGTGGGCTACATCCAGGCTGACTCAGGAGCAGTCAGATCCATGCTTCACTGGCCATGCGACTTAGGGCTTTCCCCTTGGGCCTCAGTTTCTTCGTCTGTAAAATGGGGATAACACTGTCCCCCTCTCAGAGAGGTTGTAATGATTCAATAAGAGGGTGGATGCAAAATGTCAGCCTGTGATGGGCCCCCACCCCTCCCCTGTGGGTTGTCCTGTCGCGGGCAGGTGCGGCTTGCCCGCAGAATCCAGCAGCAAGGTAGAGCAGTCTAAGGATCAGGTGGTGGAACAGCTGGACCAAGTCACAGAGCAAGTTGGCAGGCAGCCTAGCTGGGTCTTGGGCCTCCTTGTGTCCCCAGCTCTTGAGCCAGAGTGAATGTGGGCGCCCCAGGAGCTCAGGCAGGGCAGCCAGCTCCCTGTGGGCATTTCTCACCCGGCCCGCGGCAGATCAACAGATTCTCCTATGCAAAGTGCCCACAACAAGGCCAAAGCCACATGGCGGGAGGGGGCCCAGAGCTGGTGTGGTTCAGCTGAAACACAGCTGGCTTCCCGATCCCAGCGCAAGGGGCCTCTCCTGTGGGAAGGAGGCCTCCTCCCAGAGAAAAGCCGTGGAATGTGAGGAATGCACGGGAGCCTCCAGCTGGGCCCAGGATGGAGAAGGCCTTGGAAGCATAGGGCGGTGGGGCATTTTCCCAGCCATCTCAGGGCCACCGGGGAGCTCATACCAGACATCACCTTTTGGCACTGGGGTCAGGCCTCAGCCTCCTCGAAGCGTTCCCAGGTTCTCAGGCTGGGAGTGCGGGAGCCCCTACTGGGCTTGCGTGGCCTCCGACGTCAGCCTGTCAGCAGCACCAGCACCCCGGGGGGTCTGGGCTGGGCCCTGTGTAGGGGCACGAGGTGGAGAGAAAAATCAGGCTGAGCTCTGCTCTGAGCCACCTGGAGGTGGGAAAGATCCAGTTTCAAATCCTGACTCAGACACTATATCACCTTGGACAAGTCACTTCCCCTGTCCGAGCCTCTGTGTCCCTGTGTGTAAAATAATGGGACCTCCTTCTTGGGAGAGTCTCGAGGGGATTCCATGCGTGTGACATTCCTGGCGCAGAGTAAGTTTGCAGGAGACATTGGTTATTATCGTCGCTGTCGTAGGGTGTATGTTATAGGAACGGCTGCTGCCGTATCGCCCACGCTCGCTGTTGGGAGCCAACCACTCTGCTGCACGGGAGCCTGGGGATGACCCGGGGCCATCCACAGCCCCC
>NW_027814369.1:0-278 GCF_054177405.1 Leptonychotes weddellii | reverse complement strand
GAGCTCTACAGTTTTACTTCCCCACCATTTTTTATATCATCTTACATTTTTTTTATCTTGTGTCTTCTTTAATTATTATTGTTACAGTCCTTTATCAGATGGGTCTTTTGCAAATATGTTTTCCCAGATTGTGGCCTGTCTTCTAATTCTCTTGATATTGTCTTTTGCAGAGCAGAAGATTTTAATTTTAATGAAGTCCAGCTTATCAATTACTTGTTTCATGTACATGCCTTTGGTGTAGTATCTAAAAAGTTATCACCATACCCAGGGTCATCTAG
>NW_027814368.1:0-278 GCF_054177405.1 Leptonychotes weddellii | reverse complement strand
TGTGGCCATCTGGGGAAGATCATTCTGGGCGTAGAAACAACAAACCCAAAAGCCTGAGACCAGATCACGCCTGGCAGACTCAAGGAGTTGGGAGGAGGCCAGTGTGATCTGGAGGGAGAGGAGCAAGAGATGAGACCAAAGAGAAATAGAGACTGGATCCTGAAGGGCCTTGTGGTCCACTGAGATCATTGACTCTTTCTCTGAGAGTGCTGGGGTGTCCAGGGAGGGCTCAGAGCAGAGGAGTGACATCCTTGGGGCACAAGATGGGGTTTTCACAG
>NW_027814367.1:0-278 GCF_054177405.1 Leptonychotes weddellii | reverse complement strand
TTTGAAAAGTTGAAAAAATAGTTTAACACAAAATTTATATAGCCTTTATCCTATATAAGTCCCTACACTAGGCCTGAGGAAAGTACAGACAGGTTGTGTAAACCAAATAAAAAGCAACTTACAAAGAAGTGAGACTATAAATAAATACTTTTAATAGCATTAAAATGATAAGTGCTTTGCAAAGGGTCATCTAACTATGCACTATGAAGAGTTCAAAGATAAGAAGGATGATGTCCAGCCTAAACTGAAGATAAGCCTTAACAATTGTCATTTGAGCT
>NW_027814366.1:0-278 GCF_054177405.1 Leptonychotes weddellii | reverse complement strand
TTACCAACCTCGTCATACAGCTTCCCGTGCGCCGCCTTCCACCGGGACCAGTGCGCATCTAAGCTCTGGTCGGCTTCTGGAGCAGCTGTGGTTGTTCCCAAGCAAAGGGCAGCCAGGAGGAGAGAAGGATGCATGTTCCAAAACCTAGGAAGGGAAAACACATGGGTTTCTGCTTAGACCAAACCACCTAAAAAGCCATGCTCCTTTCTTCCGTGATGTTAGAGCCGCTAAGGTAGAGTACAAACAGGGACTTTATCCTCCCGAGGGTTTCCACGGGG
>NW_027814365.1:0-278 GCF_054177405.1 Leptonychotes weddellii | reverse complement strand
GACCTGAGCTGAAGGCAGACGTTTAACTGACTGAGACACCCAGGCGCCCCTAACATCACTTTTTTTTTTTTTACCTTTGTAAACTTATTTATTTATATTTTATTGTATTTTTATCATTTTACTTTTTTCCTCACAATAAGTGTGCTCTTTAATCCATATCCCTTATTTCTCCCATCCCCCCATCCACCATCCCACTGGTAACCATCAGTTTGTTCTCTATAGTTCAAAGCCTGTTTCTTGCTTTGTGTGTGTCTTTTTTTTTTTCCTTTGCTCATTTG
>NW_027814364.1:0-278 GCF_054177405.1 Leptonychotes weddellii | reverse complement strand
ATGTTTTATAATTCTATTTTATTTACTTTGTTGGCTTATTACCTATAATTCTTTGTTGTGTTAATAGTTTAAGTATTACGTCTTCATTCATCTTTAACTTAATCTTAGGCTACCTTCACATGATATTATATCATTTTACATGGGGTATAAGAACATTATAACAGAATACTCCCATTTCTGCCTCTTGGCCATTGTGTTACTATTGTCATATAATTTACTTCTTCATATATTATGACCGCTATATTATTATTATTTGTTCCCTAAGCATTCAATTATCT
>NW_027814363.1:0-278 GCF_054177405.1 Leptonychotes weddellii | reverse complement strand
GTATTGCAAGCAAGTAAGTGAGAGATGATCTTATAGTCAACTTGCTATATCACATTTTAGCTCAAAATCTACCACCACATACCTCAGAGGGCATTCACGGATAGCCACAACATTAAAAGTATGATAGCCATAACATTAAAAGAAACATATATATTTCTTTATATATATATATATAGAGAGAGAGAGAGAGATTTGTTTGAGAGAGAGGGAGAGAGCACACACGAAAAGGGGGAGAGGCAGAGGGAGAGAGAGAATCTCAAGCAGATTCCCTGCTGAGC
>NW_027814362.1:0-278 GCF_054177405.1 Leptonychotes weddellii | reverse complement strand
TTTCTGATGGCTGAGTAATATTCCATTGTATATATGGACCACATCTTCTTTATCCATTCATCTGTTGAAGGGCATCTCAGCTCTTTCCACAGTTTGGCTATTGCTGAAGAAGCAGAGACATTTAAACTTGGCTTTAAGAATGGAAAGATGCTTCTTTTTAGTAGCGCTGTACTGCGTGATATGGGTGACATAAAATCATTTCCATTATTTCAAATGAATGTGTTTATTGAGCTAAGAAAATCTATTATCATTGAGGCACAGGCAAGCACAAAATGTTT
>NW_027814361.1:0-278 GCF_054177405.1 Leptonychotes weddellii | reverse complement strand
ATGAGAAAAAAAACCCACTAAGGACCCTGACAAATGTATACAGATAGCTAACCACCTCCATAATCAAGACAAGAATATTTCTTGCACTCTCAAAGTTCCCTCAGGCCCCTTCCTAGCCAGTTTCCTCTCCCAATCCCCTGGCTTTCGTAGGGTGCTGATCTGTTTTCTCCTTATCATTTTGTCTTTGCAGAATATCATATACATGGAATCAGATAGGATGTAGCCTTTTGATTCTGGCTTCTTGCATATAACATAATACCTTTGAGAGCCACTATGCT
>NW_027814360.1:0-278 GCF_054177405.1 Leptonychotes weddellii | reverse complement strand
CGGGGTGCACGTACCCCTTCGGATCCCTACTTTTGTATCTTTGGGGTAAATACCCAGTAGTGCAATTGCTGGATCATAGGGTAGCTCTATTTTCAACTTTTTGAGGAACCTCCATACAGTTTTCCAGAGTGGTCCTACCACATTTTACTCATTCTCCTGCTTCCTCATACCTTTCTTAACCTGGGCTTAGATTCCATGACAAGCATCATGACCAATCCCCTGCATATATCCTAGACTATCTTGTGTCTCTCTTCTTTCATTGTACTTGCCTGAAAACT
>NW_027814359.1:0-2729 GCF_054177405.1 Leptonychotes weddellii | reverse complement strand
CTAAGTGTTTTGGGAACCAATCAAGCCACAAGAACGTTTTGTAAGTTAGAAGTAGATACAACACAATGTCATTCAGCCTGGTCCTGCAGGGATAACGTACACATCCTGCTAACCCTGCCTTCAGACCTCCCTGATGCAGCTAGCAGGCAGCCAACGGACCCACTAGCAATAGGGTCTTGAACAAGTCCCGTATCTGAGCCTTAACTTCATCGTTTATAAGGTATTTGGGAGAAATCATTTAATCCCCTTCAACCCCTTCTTGATACAACCTAAAAGCTCTAACAGGAACACATGTCACTGCTGTAGGTAGGAGTTCTAAGAAGATCCACAGCCCGGAGAGATGTTCAGCCATCTATATCATTTATCAGCTAAGGCTGTTGTTAAATGCTGTGTACAAAACAGAGATAGGCAGACCCTGCCTGCTTAATAATAGTTTGCAGTGTAACACAACCAACATGAATGCAGATTCACCCATCCTTGTCCACCAGTCAACATCAGTTCCCAAACCTTTCCTCTTGGGAACCCAGTCTTCTGCCACATTCAGTGAACCACATCCTGCCTGCAGCACACACTCCAGTTCCTAAACTCTGCCCTTTTTCTTAAAAATAAAGCCAAACAAAAAAGCAAATAAAAATGTGAGAAGTTCATCTGAACTTCCATTAATTTTCTTTTAGGCCTCAAGAAAGTGCTATCTTTTATCATACTGAGATTATAAGGACTAGTTTCTTTTATTGCAAAAAATTCGTTACATGTAATACATAATCCATGGCTAAACATTCCAACCCGTTTTCATATGATCTCATTAGAGATGTTTATCTTTTTCAAACACCACCAATGAGGTATAAGATAGTGCATTTTTACTTTATCTGGCAGATTCCCTAGTGGTGAAGTAAATACCATTTCATCACAGTAAAAATGGTGCTAAAAGGATTCAAGAGCTAAAGTTGCTAAAATATTCAAGAATGAACTCAAATGATGTCCAAACGGTGGGAACAGTGTCCAATGACAAGGGAAAGGAAGAAAATCCAATTTGGTTCTTGGAAAATTTGACAAGAGAGCTCATTTTTGTGTCATAGGGCTCTTGAAATTGGTAAGCCTACTACCCTGTAGGCAATGGTATCCAATTAAACATGCAGGTTATTGCTTTTTCTTTTGAAAGACCAGGCTACAAATGTTTCTATCAATGTGTTTAAAAGTGGATGGGAATTCAATGCAAAGCCAACAGTATTTACCCTCTGTGATCATAAAAGACTGATTCATGTATGCATCTGCCATTTAAAGCTGAATTTGCTATTTTGCCAGGTAGAGTTGCAAAAATGTTTCCCTTACTGAGAATGTTCTTTCAGCACCTTTCTTGCTAAGGAATTCCCCAAAGGTTACGTGTAAAAATGTAAGTAGTACAAAACTACTTACAGAGATCCCTGCAGAGTCAACCTTGATTCCTTTCTGTGAAATATGTTTGTATCAACAAATTTTCCTCTGGTGAAGAGTTATTTATACTTCATAATTTTGTATTTTTTCATAAATCTCAGGGTCAACCTCTACTTTGTGAATTTCTTCAGAATGAGGACACTGGATAAACTTCCATTCAGCGGTGGAGTTTCTGGTGTCTAAGAAGACTTGACCTCCTGCTGAAGTTTCTCCTGCATACGCTACAAGTATATGGCTGCTCACCTGTGTGGGTTCTCCGATGTTTAATAAGGTGGGAGTTCTGACTGAATTTTTTCCCACATTCCTGACACGTAAAGGGCTTCTCTCCAGTGTGAGTTCTTTGGTGCGTATGTAGATTTGTATTTTGACTGAAGCTTTTCCCACACCAGGAACATTTGTATGGTTTTATTCCTTGGTGCGTTGTTAAGTGCTTATTAAGATCTGAACTCCATCTAAACCTCTTATCACACTGTTGACATTTATATGGTTTCTCTTCAGTGTGAATTCTTTGGTGCTTAATAAGGTCAGAGCTAACTTTGAAGCTTTTCCCACATTCCTGGCATTTAAATGGCTTCTCTCCAGCACGAGCTTTCTTGTGAAGATCCATAAGTTTTAGCAGCTCTTGTTTCCAGGTTGAAAGTTTCTTTCTTTTCTTCACGGGAAAATCTCGGTGCCACTTCCCCATCCTGTGTGTATCACCATGATTTTCTTTGCCTGTTGTTTTCTGGGGAACTTTCACTCGGGTCTTTTTTGATACTATGTCTCCTGGTGCTTGTATTTCTAAGTCAGAAAGACACACAGGCTGATGGTTTTCAGTGTCAGTTTTGACCTTTAACCCTGTGGGAATAAACATAACAATCAGCCAACTGTACGGCAAAGCAAAACTACAGGAATGGAGAGAAAAATCCAATGATTACTGATTCACAAAATATAGATAAGCAGAATTTGAAATGCTAAGGTTGCTATCAAGGCACATTTGTCCTCTTCCCATGGTATATTTACCTGTAGGCAGCCCTCCAGGGCTGTTCTTGAACTCCAAGGGCCCTTGAATCCACGGCTCTTCCCCTTGCTCTAGATAGGAGATCACTTTAGGTTTGGGGAGCACAAATAATGCTGTGAAATGGGAAAAAGGAAGTCAAGGACTGGCAACTCAACAACTGTCCACCAACTCCACACTATTTCAGGAAGAGCAAAGGACAGTTTACAGTACATTACCCAATGGTCAAATGGGTGGACTCTCCTACCCAGTTTCAGGTTTATACTATACTGCATTTGTGGGTGGATACACAACATGGAGA
>NW_027814358.1:0-278 GCF_054177405.1 Leptonychotes weddellii | reverse complement strand
TGCGAGTTTTACTATTACATGCCGAGGCATTGGCCTGTTTTCCTTGATCTTGGGAGGGGTCCTCTCTGCCTCTAGGACACGAATGTTTGTTTCATTCCCCAGATTAGGGAAGTTCTCAGCTATGATTTGCTCAAATATATCTTCTAGTCCTCTCTCTCTCTCCACCCCCTCAGGGATCCCAATAATTCTGACACTGGAATGTTTCATGTCGTCACGTATTTCTCTGATTCTATTTTCATGGATTCTCAGTTGTTTTTCCCTGGCCTCCTCTTTTTCCT
>NW_027814357.1:0-278 GCF_054177405.1 Leptonychotes weddellii | reverse complement strand
TGATAGCAGAGAAATTACTGCCTCTGCTCTCTTCTGGGATTTTTATGGTTTCAGATCTTACATTTAGGTCTTTAATCCATTGTGAGTTTATCTTTGCATGTGGTGTAAGAAAGTGGTCCAGTTTCATTCTTTTGCATGTGGCTGTTCTCTTTACCCAACACCATTTGTTGAGGAGACTTTTTCCTATTGAATATCCTTGTCTCCTTTGTTGTAGATTAACTGACCGTATAATCGTGGGTTTATTTCTGGGCTCTCTATTCTGTGTGTCTGTTTTAGTG
>NW_027814356.1:0-278 GCF_054177405.1 Leptonychotes weddellii | reverse complement strand
TTTTTTTTTTTAAAGATTTTATTTATTTATTTGAGAGAGAGAATGAGAGAGAGAGAGAGCATGAGAGGGGGAGGGGCAGAGGGAGAAGCAGACTCCCTGCCGAGCAGAGAGCCCGATGCGGGACTCGATCCCGGGACTCCAGGATCATGACCTGAGCCGAAGGCAGTCGCTTAACCAACTGAGCCACCCAGGCGCCCTCAAGTGATCTTTCTTCTTGGCTTTCCCAGGCTTTGCCTCTACATCTGCCAACGGGCTTTCATCACACGGGGCCCAAGGAG
>NW_027814355.1:0-278 GCF_054177405.1 Leptonychotes weddellii | reverse complement strand
TTTGCCAGATTCTTTCCCTTTTCTCCCAGCACCGGGTTTGGGGGAGAGAGCCAAGTGGGGGCAGAGTCGGGCAATCAGCATCCTCTAGATGCTCTCAACAAGACCATGACGACGGGGTGCATGGAGAAAGCCCGCTGACTTCACGCTGCCAGGTCTGATGCACCCGGAGGCCCCCCCACCGTCTGCTGGAACAGCCTCGAAGCTTCTCCCGCCTGCGTTACAAACGTCACCAACAGGCCCTCAGGTTTGCAGCAAAGCTGGGGGGGGGGGTAAGGGGG
>NW_027814354.1:0-278 GCF_054177405.1 Leptonychotes weddellii | reverse complement strand
GTGGAAGGGAGGAAGGCGTGGATGGCTTCTTTTAACCTAAGCCAGGAGAAGAGGTGTGAAAGATTTAAGGAGGTCGTGCAGAAAAGCTGCTGGTAAGAGTAGAGCCTATCAGTCAGCCTTCCTTTCTCCTTTCAAAGGTCTTAATCCTTTAAAAATGCAACCCTGGGGCACCTGTGTGGCTCAGTCGGTTAAGCATCTGCCTTCAGCTCAGGTTGGGCTCCCTGCTCAGTGGGGGGTGGGGTGGGGTGGGGGTCTGCTTCTCCCTCTCCCTCTGCTCC
>NW_027814353.1:0-278 GCF_054177405.1 Leptonychotes weddellii | reverse complement strand
GGCGGCGGCGGCGGCCACACGGCGGAGCCTGGCGCGGCTGCCGCGGGGGGGACGCGTCCCTGGGCGCGCAGGAGCTTCGCGGGGCGGAGCAAGCGGCGCCCACCCCCAGCGCGCGGCGCCCTGATCCCGGCTTCTGCGGCTCCGGCGGCTCCCGCTGCCTCCTCCGCGCGTCATGCGGCTCCGGCTGCAGGGAGCCGGCCGAGCGCTCAGCCCCCTCCCTTCCCCCTCCCCCTCTGAATATTCATCGCTTCCTCCCGCCCGGCCGGCCAGGCGGCTGC
>NW_027814352.1:0-278 GCF_054177405.1 Leptonychotes weddellii | reverse complement strand
TTTTTTTATTTGCATAGACCCCACAAAATCTTCATTTGAAACAGAAAGTAGTTATAAATAATACTGCTTAAAAATAAAAATGTCCATAGGTACTCTTACAAAATTCTAGTAATATTAAATTTTGCAAGGATTTTTTTTTTTTTTTTTTAGATTTTATTTATTTATTTGTCAGAGAGAGAAAGAGTGCGAAAGAGCGTGAGCACAAGCAGGGGAATAGACAGGCAGAGGGAGAAGCAGACTCCCCACTGAGCAAGGAGCCTGATGCAGGATTGGATCCC
>NW_027814351.1:0-278 GCF_054177405.1 Leptonychotes weddellii | reverse complement strand
CAAACAATGAATCATGGAACACTACATTAAAAACTAATGATGTAATGTATGGTGATTAACATAAAAAATTTAAAAAAAGAGAGAGAGAGATCTTCTCTACCTATTTCTCTCCCACAGTCTCTTCTTATTTTTTCACAACTAGGTCCAGAGGTTGTCCCTCAAACTCTACATTCAAGATTTCCTTAGTTCCCAGAAAAATCATGACTTGAGATTTAATAAACAAATATATACATATATACATGCATACATAAATGGTAGTTAAGTAGTTGGAACCATCT
>NW_027814350.1:0-278 GCF_054177405.1 Leptonychotes weddellii | reverse complement strand
TTGGCTGTTCTTAACCTTGAGGCATTTACAGGAATTGACTGGAACAGATCTTGGTTTGCTTACCTAGGCTACCAAGGAAGGTGTTAGGGCCACCTCATCTGATGGCCGCTCAGTCTGAACCAAGCAGGAACCTAGTGAGCCTACGTGTGCCTCTCCATTTCTTTCAGATCTTCTTCCATAGTTTTGTGGGGGTTTTTTTCCCCATAAAGGATTCATGCAGCTCTTCCTAGTTTATTCCTAGGTATTTTATAGTCTTGTACTGATGTAACAATTGGACA
>NW_027814349.1:0-278 GCF_054177405.1 Leptonychotes weddellii | reverse complement strand
TGGTTATGCCCATTCCTGCACGTATTGTCTGTGGCTGCTTTTATACAATCATGTGAGTTGAGCAGTTGAGAAAGAAATTTTATGGCCCATGAGAATGAAAGGATTTACTCCCTGGTCCTAATAAAATAAAGGTTTACTGATGCCTGCTATAAAGGACGAAGAAGAAAAGACATGCAGGGATTGATTATATTACTGAATACATATGCATTATGTAAAAAATAATAAACTCTTCCATTTTGAATAAAAATGCATAATCTTTTAAAGATATTTGCATCTAT
>NW_027814348.1:0-2729 GCF_054177405.1 Leptonychotes weddellii | reverse complement strand
TCTGTCTGGGTCCCTCTGTCCATCTGTCCCACAAACCCATCCTGCTGTCACTGCCTGGCTGTGCTCTTCTGCCCCTTCGTCCCCCCACGTCCTGCTCAAGGCCCGAGGGGTCTCTCGGCCCCTTTCTCCGTCGCCCTCTCTGCTCTGTTCCCACTGCCGAGGGCACATCCTTGCCGGGTCTCCTGGTTCGGCCTCCGCAGTGTGGCGTCTCTGAGGCCCTGCAGGGCCCGGGTCACCGGCCGGCGCCGAGCAGGACCCTCTCCCACTAGTCGCTGTTGGGCCAGTCCCCTCCTGGTACCCCGGCTCCCGAGCCACAGCCCACGGCAGCGTCACGTAATTAAGACATGAAAGTCCGTGATTTCCTCTGTGTTGGCAAACACCGACTTGCTGCTAATGCAATCCTTCCTTTTAATGGATTCTTGAATTTAAATGATATGTAATTAAACATAATTAGCCGGGTACGCCATTCGGCTAGGTGCCGTGCGCCGAGCGAGGCTGGCGAGCAGCTCATTACAGAGCATCTTCTTTCCTGGGCGGATCTCTTGTTCCCTCTCAGGGTCGAGTTCATTTGAACTTAGGTAAGCCTGGCCCAGGGGCCTGGGGCCGGGGTCTGAGGAGGGGGGCCCCGGGCCAGCCATGCAGGGACTTGGAGGATGAGCCGGGTGGGGTTTGCTCTGAGAAGTTTGGTTCCTTTGAGCTGTCACGCAGACCTCGCTTTTTGGGGTGAAAGCTGGGAATGCCATAGGAACGGGGGTTGGGGCACAGAGCAGGGGCTGGGGGGTCAGCACCTGCCCGGGCACGACCTGAAGCCTGCCTGGCCGTCCCAATGGCCCCACCAACCCCCTCATAGGCAAAGGGCTGGGGCACCCCTGCCTCGTTGGCAAGTGGGGCTTTGGCTTTGGAGCGGCCCCTGGGCCCCAGGGATAGCCAAGGGAGCCCCCAAAGGGCACCTCCAGGGTGGTGCAAGCCTCAAGCCCCATGCACACAGGCCGAGCGAGAGGGGAGACCGGGGGTCTTCCTTCTGCTTGGAAGCAGGGGAGCAGTGACACCGGGCCGGGTGCCTGGCCTCCCGCCGGCCACTCCCTGCAGGGACCTGGAGCTGTGCCCTCAGGTGCGGGGACTGCTGGGACTCCGGGCTGTCGGGACATCCCCCCCGCCGGGGTTCTGGTCCCAGCCTGCCTGCCCCTCCCACTCTTTGACTTCCCTGTACCCCATATACTAAGGTCTGTCCCCCCACCAGCCTGTGTGCCCAGGGCAGGGCCCAAGGCCGGGCCACCACTCTGTCTCCCTGCCGGCCCAGCCCCGCACACAGTGTGCTCCCCGACGGCATCCGGGCTCTCAGTGATTGAGGTAAAACTACTGAACCCCCCCACCTGCTCCTCGCCAGAGCCCGAGCATGCGTTAGAGACAGGGACGCCAAGACACAGAGGTGTCAGGTGTTTGCCCAAGGTCACGTGGTGGGTAGAGGCTGGAGCCACGCTTATCCTCAAGGCACAGATGGGGGAACTGAGGCCGACAGTTCGCCGGGGTTGTGGTTACAGCCTGTTTGGGGGCTCTGCCTCCGTCTCTCTCGGCCCCTCCCGCACGCCTGCGTGCCCAGCTTGCTGAGCCCTGCGGTCAGAGCTGCCCGAGGAGAATCCCGTCCCCTCCCCGCCCCGGGGCCTGGGTGGCGGGGACGCTGCACACTCTGGAGCCAGGCATGGCCAGCAGCGCCCACCGGATGCTTCTGCACACCGGGAGGGCCTGAGTGGGGAGCGCTGGCTTCCCAAGGATGAGGAACGTCCTGCAGGAAGGGCTGTGCACAGAAGCCCTGGGCAGCCGGGAGGCATGAGCGCCATCCTGGGTGGACGAAAATGGAGACGCCCATGGATGGCAGGTGGCCAGAACCAGAGGTCTGCAAGACTGTGGGGTAGAGGCCCGGGGAGTAGCTGGTTGAGGCTTTGTGAGCTGAGTAGTGTATATTCCTTTCTTTTTACAGCAGCTTGAGGGTTGTGCAAAAGCAGGCTGCCGGCAGGATTTGGCCCAAGGACCACAGAGACGAGCCACAGTGACGGGAAATAGATACCTCGTGCTTGTCAGATTACACGTGACTTTGTTACATACCCGTTTGTGTATATACATAGAGTACCCCGAAAATGAACAGTGTGATGTATTTTCCCATGTGCCATCCGTGAAACCGCCGCCCAGGTGAAGATCTAGAACATTGCCAGAACCCCCGATCACGTTCACCCGAGAAGTAACCATGTAGAGACTGGTTGTGCCTGTTCCTGAACTTGGCATCAATGGGTCGTCCAGCTGGGGTTCCGGACCCGCGCACACTGCAGCGCGGAGAGTAATTCCCTCTGAGTAGGATTGTCGCGGTGTTCTAATGCGCGTTTCTCCATCCGCTGTTGACGGACATTTGTGCAGTTTCCCCTTTGTGCTGTTATCGCCAAGACTGCTTGGAACATTCTAGTACGTGTCTTTTGGTGAACATGCTGATGCATTTTTGTTATGTGCGTACCTGGGAGTGAAACTGGTGGGTCACAAGTAGGTGCCGACACACAATTTGCGAAAGTGGCCACGCCCTATATAACATTTTGATAGTGACAAGTACGTATTTCAGTGCTGCTGTGGGATAATATATCTTAAATTCCCACGGTCACTGGATTGTGTCTGGATTGAAAGAGTGAAACAATCCCTTAAAATACCTGCACCGACAGGAGAGCTATTCTTTTTTTTTTTTTTTT
>NW_027814347.1:0-278 GCF_054177405.1 Leptonychotes weddellii | reverse complement strand
TTCTAATATTTGTAATGTACTTTATCTTCCAAAGGTATTTTTCCACCATCTGAAGCATAAAGACTACCAGAAACAGTTGCTTTTTCCTGGTAAAAACACCAATATCCTTGTCATTCTGTTTTGTGGATAGCTCATCCTCTGTCTCCATTCCACATGGAATTTGATTGCCTAATTGTTAAAAAGGATATAGTAGTCTACTAAAGTTATGACTGTTAGCTCAAAACACCTGGAAAGGAGGTAGTAGTGATTACTCTTACATGTTTTAATAAGACAGATGT
>NW_027814346.1:0-278 GCF_054177405.1 Leptonychotes weddellii | reverse complement strand
TGTTTTTGGTTCGTTTTTTTCGCTAGGTTACGCTATGGTGGTATTGTGTTCTTCCATCAGGGGGTACATAACGTGTGGTGGTTTCTCATTCTGTGTATTAGCAGCTATTGACGATTATTGCCTAGATCAATTCTTATTTTTTTAAAAGGACTATTTTTTTTTTTTTACTTTCTCATGCAATCCATTCACTTTTTTTTTTATTCTTTTGTTAATCCCCATACATTACATCATTAGTTTTAGATGAAGTGTTCCATGATTCATTGTTCGTGCACAACACC
>NW_027814345.1:0-278 GCF_054177405.1 Leptonychotes weddellii | reverse complement strand
TCAGGGTTGCCATAAACCATGATCTGTGGCACAGTCGTGTCACTGCTTCTCCAGCAGGGACCCAACAAGCAGCAGATCCGGGGAGACTCCTCTTCCTCCCCCAGGAGGAGCAGTATGGGAGCACACCGCAGGGATCTGCTGGGTTTGGAGACTCCACACCGAGTCATGTGCCAGAGATAGAAATGCTTGGTCACAGGCCGGGTGAGCACAGAGTGCGGCCGGAGACCAGAGAGACAGCAGCAGGGCCCTGAGTTCTCAGCTCCTCTGGGGAGGAGATT
>NW_027814344.1:0-278 GCF_054177405.1 Leptonychotes weddellii | reverse complement strand
GTTCCCGGCGGGTCTCATCAGGTGCTCAGCTGTGGTTGACTTCCCCTTACCGCACAGGAGACCACCATTTCCACCAGCGTCTCTGTGAGCCCGAGCATTCACCTCAGCCCATAGTATGTCATCCCACGGGGCTCGTTCAGAATGCAGGATGGGGACACGTGGGCAGGACAGGTGCATCACACGGCAGGGGCGCAGAGCCTGCCGGCTTAGCCTGTGCCCGGCCGTGGGTCGGCACGGAGCTGGGGACGCCACATCTCAAGTGGCAGTCTCACCAGTGT
>NW_027814343.1:0-278 GCF_054177405.1 Leptonychotes weddellii | reverse complement strand
TTCATCTGTCGATGGACATCTTGGCTCTTTCCACAGTTTGGCTATTGTGGACATTGCTGCTATAAACATCGGGGTGCACGTACCCTTTCGGATCCCTACTTTTGTATCTTTGGGGTAAATACCCAGTAGAGACGCAAACCTTTCTATCGCAGGGCATCTCTCCTAGCTCTGGATTCCCCTACAGGTAGACTAAGATGCACTTAAGGCAGCAATAAATGTATTATATTTCCATCTTTGAAATAAAACTAGAACTTTGTTGGACTTTCTTATATTTATTT
>NW_027814342.1:0-278 GCF_054177405.1 Leptonychotes weddellii | reverse complement strand
TGGCGCTCAATCCCAGGAGCCTGGGATCATGACCTGAGCCGAAGGCAGACACTTAACAGACTGAGCCACCCGGGCGCCCCTCTGATCATTACTTGTTAAACGTGATAGGCCTCTGGTCTATTCAGATATTGTACACAAGTTAGTTTCATGAGAACTAGTTAAAATGTTTCTAGAAGTATATTTTATTTTAGTGTCTTACATATATAAAATTAGCTAATATAACCAAAGTCAAAAGAAATACAGTGAATTTCATTTGGACCCCTGTCTGTATTTCACAT
>NW_027814341.1:0-278 GCF_054177405.1 Leptonychotes weddellii | reverse complement strand
TCTTGGGGATGGCACCCCAAAGTGAGCTCAACACAAGTGCATCCCAAGCCTTGACCCTCAGGAGCCAGTGGGAACTCAAATATTGTCACCATCTCCCTTTGCCCGTATTTCCTGCCCAACTTTGCAAGACTGGCTGCGCTGGAAAAACTCTTGAGGGAGCATCGCTCTTGCTATTGTATTTTTTTTTATTATTATGTTACGTTAATCACCATACAATATATCGTTAGTTTTTGATGTAGTGTTCCATGATTCATTATTTGTGCATAACACCCAGTGCT
>NW_027814340.1:0-278 GCF_054177405.1 Leptonychotes weddellii | reverse complement strand
CCCATGTGTACACCACCTTGTCAAATACTCCTTAATCTGACACAGGATCTGGGAGAAAATCTATTCAATTTACATCATACACTGTGAAAAGACTATGATCCGCAGGACCCAATACAGAAGAATCGCATGAGCTGTAACATTCACTTCTCAATGTCCCTATAGGTCTTGCATTTGAACACGTAAGGAAATCCCAATACTCATGAGAATCTACCTTAAATTTCTGTAGTGAGCTTTCTAAGGGAGAGGGGTGAAGAAACAACTGTGCAAAAGCATACAAT
>NW_027814339.1:0-278 GCF_054177405.1 Leptonychotes weddellii | reverse complement strand
CAAAGATAGGGAGCTCTTCATTCATTCAAAGATTATTTGCACATCAAACAACCATGATTAAGCATATAAAATATGTAAGGTACCTGAAGAGAATACATACTTGCCCCTTGAGAGAGTACTGGGATGAGAGAGTAAAGGAACTTACTCTGAAAGATACTTCTCTAGTCTTGACAACCTTCTATCATGTCAAGAACCTATCTACACCTGGAAAAAAAAAAAAAAAGAAAAGCCCACGTTTAATAGTAGTGAGAAAAGATTACACCTATGCTTAAAGCTTT
>NW_027814338.1:0-278 GCF_054177405.1 Leptonychotes weddellii | reverse complement strand
CCTCTTACTCCGCCCCTCACCCCCCAAAATACTAAATGAATGTTTTCTACATTCCTGCTCCAAACTGTTTGTTTGTTTGTTGTTGTTTTGAGAGAGACAGGAGGGAGAGAGAGAGAGACAATCTTAAGCAGGTTCCACACCCAGCATGGAGCCTGATGCCAGGCTCGATTTCATGACCCTGAGATCATGACCTGAGCCAAAATCAAGAGTCAGACACTTCAACAGACTGAGCCACCCACGCGCTGTTTTCAAGTTACTTTGTTTGAAGTTTCATAGGT
>NW_027814337.1:0-2729 GCF_054177405.1 Leptonychotes weddellii | reverse complement strand
GGGTGGGGGGAGAGGGAGATGCCCCACTGAGCAGGGACCCCAATGTGGGGCTTGATCCCAGGACCCTGAGATCATGACCTGAGCCAAAGGCAGACACTTAACCGACTGAGCCACCCAGGAGCCCCGATTTTCTGTCATATTCTTAAGAAGAAAGTGAACTCTGTTAGATACCTCATAAAGTGGCATCACTGAGTATTTGTCTTCTGTGACTGACTTACCCACTTAGCATTATGGCCCCAAGATTCATCCAGGTTGTCCCATAGGGCAGAATTTCCTTCTCTTTTAAGGCTGAATAATACGCCACTGTAGGTATATGTCATATTTTCTTTATCCATTCATCTGTGGGAGAGGGGCAAATGGGGATTGCTGTTTACCAGGTATACAGTTTCTGTTATATAAGATGACTCAGTCCTAAAGATCTGCTGTACAACATCATCACTACAGTTAACAATACTGCACTGTGCACTGATAATTTTGTGAAAGGAATAGAGCTCATGTTAAATGTTATCACAATACAAAAGAGAAAAAGAAAGCAGAATTCCTTTTGTCACAAGATTCTGTTTATTTGTTTTCCCCCAAACCTGTGAAATAACAGCCTGTATAAAACTTCCCCCTAGCTGCTGAGTCAGCTACACATAACAGAAGAAACAGAGGTCCATGAAAGAGGGAGAGCTGTTGTCCTTCCTGACCCAGCTGCTGCCGATGCAGGGGCCACTGGAAGCTGGAAGGTTCTGGGCCAGTCTGGGCACCCAGGTCTATATTACACAAGGAGGGCAAATGCAGAGCTTGAGGTCAAGTTAGAAAATCATAATCCTCAGCCAAATCTCAGACCTTTTTTTTTTTTTTCCTGTATTAAACAAAGCAAATTCTAGGAATGGGGAAAATGATCCTGCCCTCAGGCAGAGATCCCCCTTCCAGGTGAGAATGGCCTGCACCTGCATCTCTGCACTCCAGGCCTGGGAGAAGCTATCAGAAACAAAGCATACATGAATCAAAAGTACGGGCAGGACCAGAATAACTGAGATGTCAGCAATATGGGCTGCTTAAATAACTAATGGACAAGCCATCATTAGAAATGACAACGATGATGTATGTTCATTGACATAGAGAGATGCTCGCTCCACATATTGTTAATAGAAAAAGAAAGAGGTAAAAAATAATAATAATAAAATAAAACACCATTATGGCATTCCAGTGGTTTATAGCGTGTAACGCATATTATAAAAGTCTGGTAGGAAAAACATCAAAGTGTTAGTGGTGTTTCTCTCTGTGTGTTAAAAGTGTGGTGATTTCTTTTTTAAAAATCTATATCTTATATTTTTAATGGTTGAAATAGATTTCCTTTGTAGTTATTGTTAAAAGACTAACCAATAAAGATACTTTTTAAAGATGTTGACCCCCCCCCTTCCAAAGTGCTGCAAATATTGTCCTGGATGGAGGAGCTGAAGAAAAGCCAAATGTTCTGGAGCAGGGAGTTAAAATTAAAATTCTAAAAAAATGAAAAAAATTCAGCTTTTCTTGGTAATGACGTGCGCTATCTCATGGTGGGATAATTACAACAAGTCATGGGGGGAAATTGGTACAATTATATTTAATTGGTTCCAAAGGTTATTATCTATTTCAACCTTTACCTCTGAATAATATCAGCAGAGAGATGTAACCTGTGTGAACTTTTTTGTCTTCCTATCAAGAATTACTACAGGGATAATAGATGAGATTATTGTTCCATCTATTACATGATATATGATTTTCAGCACTATCTATAAAATACAAATACAGTGAAATCTCAGTAGTATTGTCATGATGAAATGAAAACTACTAACCACAGTTCATCACAGTCAGACTTATATATTAAAAAGAAAAACAGCATGTTAAATGTTGGCAAAATTGTATCACAAGGCCAATCAATTTTAACAGAGTTTTTGTTAGTGAGTAATTAGTATTAAAAAATGCCAATTGTTATCCTAGGAGCAAGATGGCAAAGGAGTACGAGACCTGGATTTCGTCTGGTCTCAGGAATTCAGCTGGTTGGGATCAAACCATTCTGAACACCTACAAACTCAACAGGAGAACGAAGAAAAGAATAGCAACAACTCTCTGAACAGAAAGGTGACCACTTTCTGGAAGGTAGGACGTGTGGAGAAGTGAATCTGAGGCGATATTTGGGAAGATAGATGGCGGGGGAGGGGCCCCCGTCAGCCACTTCTGGCAAGTGACAGAGCCGCGGATCACAAAATCGGAACTTTTAGAAGTCAGCTCCGCTGAGGGACGTCGCTCCGGTGGCTAAGCAGGGGGTGTGGAACCCTCGCTGGGACAGTGTGATCTCAGGACCCTCGAGGTCACAGAAAGACCGGGAGTGCCTGAGTGCGGCAGAGCTCCCAGGTGTTGGAGTAGGGAAGCCGGCTGCAGAGACAGAGCCGAGGCGGGGGCTCTCAGCTCGGGGTTGCCATAAACCATGATCCACGGCACAGTCGGGCCACTGCTCCTCCAGCAGGGACCCAGCAGGTAGCAGATCCAGGGAGACTCCCCTTCCTCCCCTGGGAGGAGCAGCGCAGGAGTGCACCACAGGGATCTGCTGAGTTTGGAGACTCCACACAGGGTCAGGTGCCAGAGATAGAAACCCTCGGTCACAGGCGGGTGAGCATGGAGTGCAGCCGGAGACCGGGAGATGGGAGTGACTGACGGCTTTTCTCTGGGGGCTAACTGAGGAGGGGGGCCCCAAGTTCTCG
>NW_027814336.1:0-278 GCF_054177405.1 Leptonychotes weddellii | reverse complement strand
CTGCTATAAACATCGGGGTGCACATACAAGGGGCACATTCTTATTTTCCTTGTGAGTTTATGTTCTGTAGGCATATTATTATTATTATTATTATTATTATTATTATTACTATTTTTGCACTTACCCTTCATTCTGGTAGTTCTCTGTTTGCCTCCCTGCCTCCCACCCACCACCTCCCATCCATATCATCTCTCTCTCTCTCTTCCCAACTCTGGCCAGGAGACTGTTCTATGCAGACAGAATCCTCTGGGCTCTCTGTCCTCTGGCTTCCTGTTGGG
>NW_027814335.1:0-278 GCF_054177405.1 Leptonychotes weddellii | reverse complement strand
TGGTGAAGTTGGGGAGCATCATACACTCTCATTCATTGCTGGGGGAACAACCACTTTGGAAGACAGTTCTCACCAAACCAAGCATACTCTTACCATACGATCCAGCCATCATGATCTTTGGTATTTACCCAAAGGAGATAAAAACTTAGGTCCACACAAAAACTTGCATATGAATGTTTATAGCAGCTTTGTACATAACTGCCAAAACGTGGAAGCAACCAAGATGTCCTTCAGCAGGTGAATCGATCCATAAACTGTGGTCCATCCGGACAATGGGG
>NW_027814334.1:0-278 GCF_054177405.1 Leptonychotes weddellii | reverse complement strand
CTTTCTGTTGTTTTCACCTCCTTCCTTATAATCCCTATCCAATTACGTGAAGGAGCTAAACTCGCTCCTTCCCTTCTTAAACACCTATTCACTCATTAAACCAGCAATCAAGCTTCAACTCTTCCTACTTACCTGAAGCTGCTTTCTAGAGTGTCTCCCGTGACCACCCGTTTCTTCAACACCACAGCTGACACTCCAGTCCTCCTCCTCTGCTCTCTGCAGCCTACAGTGGAACTTGCTATACTTTGTGGCACTAAGAACATCTTTGTTAACCAATT
>NW_027814333.1:0-278 GCF_054177405.1 Leptonychotes weddellii | reverse complement strand
TGATGTGGATGGAACTAGAGGGTATTATGCTAAGTGAAATAAGTCAATCAGAGAAAGACAGTTATCATATGATCTCACTCATGTGGAATTTAAGAAACAAAACAGAGGAGCATAGGGGAAGGGAAGGAAAAATAAAAGAAGATGAAATCACAGTCGGAGACAAACCATAAGGGACTCTTAATCATAGGAAACAAACTGAGGGTTGCTGGAAGGGAGGGGGTGACGGGATGTGGTAACTAGGTGATGGACATTAAGGAGAGCATGTGATATAATGATCA
>NW_027814332.1:0-278 GCF_054177405.1 Leptonychotes weddellii | reverse complement strand
GGCTCAGTCGGTTAAGTGACCAAACTCTTGGTTTCGGCTCAGGTTGTGATTTCAGGGTCATGAGATTGACTCCCAAGTCGGGCTCCTTGCCGGGCATGGGGCCTGCTTAAGATTCTCTCTCTCCCTCTTTTCCGCCCCTTCCCCTGCTCGTGCACTCTCTCTCTCCGCCCCCCTCTCTCAATAAATAAATAAAATCTTTAAAAAAATAATAAAAATATAAATATTATCTTCTTTTCTGTTTTGATTATTTTTTTTTTTTAAAGATTTTATTTATTTAT
>NW_027814331.1:0-278 GCF_054177405.1 Leptonychotes weddellii | reverse complement strand
GGATTCATTTTTGGAAAGTGGCCTAGTTAAATAGTTTACTGTTGGTAATTTGATTTTCTAAACCAAAAATTTTGTGATTTTTTTTTTTTTTTTTTTTACTAGCTAAGCAACCAGATCAGGAATTGGAATATAAGAATCTAATAGGAACTAACACTCGTGGTTGCTTAAACTTGTTTTT
Organism: Leptonychotes weddellii; assembly: GCF_054177405.1. Taxonomy (NCBI): domain Eukaryota; kingdom Metazoa; phylum Chordata; class Mammalia; order Carnivora; family Phocidae; genus Leptonychotes; species Leptonychotes weddellii. Next base: position 100 of record NW_027814331.1, on the reverse strand, counting down.
GTTCTCTCTCTTTAAGCCAGGGGAGTATTCTTGAAGATACGTGTATTTCTTCAATATGTTCGCAAGTATTTTGAGAACTAGTGGCATTGCTTTTTAATTT
>NW_027814330.1:0-278 GCF_054177405.1 Leptonychotes weddellii | reverse complement strand
GGGAGGGGGGTGGGGGATGGGTTTGCCTGGTGATAGGTATTAAAGAGGGCATGTATTGAATGCAGCACTGGGTGAATCGTGGAACACTACATCAAAAATTAATGATGTATGGTGATTAACATAACATAATAAAATAAAAAAAACCTTTTAAAAAAGAAGTTCTGGGGATATAATGTACAGCAATGGTGACTATAGTTAACAGTACTGCATTGTATATTTGAAAGTTGCTAAGAGAGTAGATCATAAAAGTTCTTACCATAAGAAAAAAATTTAACTGC
>NW_027814329.1:0-278 GCF_054177405.1 Leptonychotes weddellii | reverse complement strand
AGGGAAGAGGACTGCAGAGAAAGAAAGGAGCAAAAGCAAAGGTGCTTCTCCCTCTCCCTCTGCCCCTCCCCCTGCTGTGCTCTCTCGCTTTCTCTGTCAAATAAATGAATAAAATCCTTAAAAAAACATTTAATCTTCATGACTTACATTCTAATTCGAAAACAATTTGTTCTCCTTTTGTGAAACCCTAATTAACAGCATTTGACATCTGACCGCTTTTCCACTATCCCCTCCTTGCTCTTCAAGGGTTAAACTAGTACAACACTTAATTACTCTCT
>NW_027814328.1:0-278 GCF_054177405.1 Leptonychotes weddellii | reverse complement strand
TGCTGCAACCTTCTGTGTCATTCTGACGGTTTGGGCTTTGTCCTGTCGCTGTGTCAGCAGGGGTGCGATATGATCAAGTTTATGCTGAAGACAGTGACTTTGACAGCAGGAGGGAAGGGGAAGGTGAGAGCATTACCTTCACTCACAACATTCTGTGAGGGACGAGGCCTGGAGCGGGCGTGGGCCGCGGAGAAGGGACGGCGCTCCCTGAGGTGACAGAGGCCTGGAGCGGGCGTGGGCCGCGGAGAAGGGACGGCGCTCCCTGAGGTGACAGAGGC
>NW_027814327.1:0-278 GCF_054177405.1 Leptonychotes weddellii | reverse complement strand
TCTTTGAAAAAAGTGGATGGTATTTTGATGGGGATTGCATTGAATGTGTAGATTGCTCTAGGTAGCATTGACATCTTCGCAATATTTGTTCTTCCAATCCATGAGCATGGAAGCTCCATTTACTCTTGATGGATATGTGGATTGATTACACTCGGGGCCTCTAAAAACAATGCTACTCTGAACATTGTTGTATGTTTTACACATATACATGCACTTCTGTTCTGTGAATATCAAGAAGCGAAATTGTTGGGTCACCAAATAGCCAAGTACCTGCCTTT
>NW_027814326.1:0-2729 GCF_054177405.1 Leptonychotes weddellii | reverse complement strand
TTGAAACTTTACTAAATTCATGTATCATGTAAACTCAAGGACAGCCCTGTTTGGCATTGGGACTGCCACCAGCACCATAAGCCAAGGGTCCTGGGTGGAGTCAGGCTCACCAGTGTCTACAGTAATAAGCCAGAAGGCTTTGGGCCTGGCAGTGTAACCTGAAGTGGCCTGTGACCCAGCTCTAGCCCCTCATGGCTGCAGTTCAAGGGCCCCTGGAGGTAAGCCCACTCAACTCAATCTGACTACAGATCCTGAAATGGCCCTGTAACTAGGCACCAGCCTCTCCCAGCTGTGGTCAAGGAGAACTCCTGCCTGTCCAAAGACGTGATGGGAGCCACACCTACCTAATCACCTGGTGATAGCCCACAGTCAAAAGACCTAACTTCAGGCCCTGAGGTGAACACGTGTCCCAGTGCCACCCTAGTGAACAAAGTCCTGGAGGTGCTCCAGTCCACCTAGGGACCAGACAGGATTTATGCCTGCCTGAGTCTCTGGTAAGAAGCCTGCAAAATGAGAACCCACTGCAGATGCAGCAACAACCTCATGACTCAGCAACAACACAACTGTGATTCCAGAGGTAATATCATTTGCCCAGAGAACTAATAGGACAAACCTTTACTTGCCAAAAGCAATCTGTAAGACTGGGAGAAGTGTTTTCTCCTTCAAATATGGAGATACCAATGACATGGATCATGAAGAATCAGGCAAATAAGACATCATCAAGGCAGAAATCATAAGGATCCAGTAAGTGGACTCAAAGAAATGAAGATCTATGAATTGCCTGACCAATAATTCAAAATAACCTTTAAAAACCCCTCAACAGAATGGAAAATAATGCAGATAGATAATTAAATGAAATCAGGAAAAGAATGCATGAACAAACTGAGATTTTTAATGAAGAAATAGAAACCATAAAAAGAATCAAACACAAATCCTGGAGTTGAAGAACACATGGACAGAGCTAAAAAAAACTAAATAAACAACAACAACAACAACAAAAAACAGTACAGATCTTCCTTGGCAAATAGCATCATACAAAACAAAGAGACAGACAACTAGAAGGAATGAAATTAGTTGGTTAAAGGAATGGAAAAAATAAAAAATGAAAAAGTGTAGGAAGCTTCCATGAATTGTGGGACACCATCAAGTGTATGAATATTTTCACCATGGGAGGGAAAAAAGAGAATGGGGGGGTGTCAGAAAGCTTATTTATAGAAATAATAGCTCAAACATCCAGAATATATGGATAGATTCAGACATCCAGATACATGAAGCTCAGAGGACACCAAGGACAATCAACCAGAATAAGATTTCCTGAGATATATTGTAGTCAATGTGTTAAAAATTTGATTTACAAAAGTAGAAATAAAAAAAAATAAGAGAAAAATAATTCATCGCATACAAGGGAAAACACATACATCCATCAGTGCCTTTCTCAGCAGAACGCTTGAAGACTAGGAGGGAATGGGATGATATACACAAAAAAGAAAAAAAAAGATATATTAATAAAAAAAACTGCCAACCAAGAATCCTATACCTAGAAATACTGTCTTTCAGAAATGAGGAGAGATAAAGACTTTCCCAAACAAAAGCTGAGGGATTTCATCACCATTAGATCTGCCTTATGAGAAACACTAAAGTCAGTTCTTCAAGTTGAAAGGAAAAGATGCTAAGTAAAAACATAAAAACATAAAATGTACTAAAATTATGAAAACATAAACCTATAAATGTCACTGGTAAGGTAAAATATATAGTCAAATTAAAAATACTCTAATACTCTAATGATGGTGCTTAAGTCACATTTATCTCTAGTATAAAAGTTAAAAGCAACAGAATTAAAAATAACCATACCTAAAATAGTTTGTTAATGTATGCTCAACTTAAAAAGATATAAAGTGTGATATCAATAGTAGGAAATGTGGGGAGAGGAGAAGTAAAATTGTAGCTCTCTTTTATGCTATCGGAGATAAGTGTTTATCAGCCTAAAACAGACCGTTATATTTATAAGATGTTCAAAGCGGGCCTCATGTTAACCACAAAGGAAAAAATCTAGTTGATATACAAAGGAAAAGAAAAAATAATTACAGTGTATCACTATAAAAGCCAAAGAAGAAGACAGCAAGAGAGTTGGGGGGTGCGGGGAATGTCAAAACAGTCTGAAAACAATGACAAAAATGGCAATGGCAAGTCCTTACTTATCAATACTTACAATAAAGGTGAATGAATTATATCATCCAATCAAAAGACACAGTGTGAACGAATGGATTAAAAAATAAGTTTCAACAATATGCTGTGCACAGAAGACCCACATGATGGACAGCCATGGCCTGAAAGTGAAGGGGTGGACAAATGCAAATAGAAACCAAAGAGAGCAGGAATGGCTATCCTTTCATCATATAAAATAGACTTTCAGTCAAAATCAGTCACAAGAGAGAGAGAAGGTCCCTATATACTTATAAAGATGTCCATTTATCAATAGGATATAACGACTGTAACCTGGAGGATATTATGCTAAGTGAAATTAGCCATATAAAAACAAATACTACACGATTTCACTTATATGTGCAATCATAAAAGGTGGTACTCATAGAATCAGAGCATAGAAAAACAGTTACCAGGTACTGGGCAAAGGGATAGGGGAAAGAGGCCAAAGTTGGTCAAAGGGTACAAAATTTCAATTATATGATAAATATGTTCTATGGATATAATGTACAGCATACTGACCAGAG
>NW_027814325.1:0-278 GCF_054177405.1 Leptonychotes weddellii | reverse complement strand
TGGTAAATGGTTTTCCACCCCCTCACTTTCAATCTGGGGGTGTCTTTGGTTCTAAAATGAGTCTCTTGCAGACGGTTTGTTTTTTTTTTTAAAGCAAAGTATCCTTATTTTAAATGCATTTGAATCCTTATTTTATTGCATTTGAAGTTTTTATCAAATACCAGTACAAGCAGAATAAGAAGTTTTGCTAAAGTATCTCTGTCCTCTGGGGAAACCAGCTCCTAACCTGCTGATAACTTAAGGTTGATCTAATCAAGTTGATCTGGGGCATTCTGAGC
>NW_027814324.1:0-278 GCF_054177405.1 Leptonychotes weddellii | reverse complement strand
TTTAAATTTTGTATTTAAATTCAATTTAATTAACATACACTGTAGTATTAGTTTCAGAGGTAGAATTCAGTGATTCATCAGTTGTATATAACACCCAGTGCTCGTTACATCAATTGCCCTCCTTAACGCCCATCGCCCAGTTACCCCATTCCCCCAGCCACCTCCACTCCAGCAATGCTCAGTTTGTTCCCTGTAGTTAAGAGTCTCTTATGGTTTGCCTCCCTCTCTGTTTTTTTTTTTTTTTTTTTTAAGATTTTTATTTATTTTTTGACAGAGAG
>NW_027814323.1:0-278 GCF_054177405.1 Leptonychotes weddellii | reverse complement strand
CCAACAACCAGAGAATGGATTAAGAATCCATGAGCTATCATCTTTCAGCTTACTTATTCAATCTTACAGTTTTTGAGGTGATGTGCATTTGATGGTAAATGGTTTTCAGTGAGAATCCTGTATATAATTTCTTGGTCCATCTATGTTCAATGAGAAATTCTATAACTATTTAGACCAAAAATCACTTGCCACCATTTTTTAAAAAATTTTTTTTATTGTTATGTTAATCCCCACACATTACATCATTAGTTTTAGATGTAGTGTTCCATGATTCATTG
>NW_027814322.1:0-278 GCF_054177405.1 Leptonychotes weddellii | reverse complement strand
TGGGAATTTGCTTTCTTTAGGCTGATTATTTTATTTTATTTTATTTTTAAAGATTTTATTTATTTATTAGAGAATGAGAGAGAGCAAGCACATGAGAGGGGGGAGGGTCAGAGGGAGAAGCAGACTCCCCGCCAAGCAGGGAGCCCGATGCGGGACTCGATCCCGGGACTCCAGGATCATGACCTGAGCGGAAGACAGTTGCTTAACCAACTGAGCCACCCAGGCGCCCTAGGCTGATTATTTTAATGATGAGGCTTTTAACCTTTTTTTGTGCCATG
>NW_027814321.1:0-278 GCF_054177405.1 Leptonychotes weddellii | reverse complement strand
GAATAGGAACAAAACCACATTATCTTTGTTTTTCCATTAAGTCAGGCTCCAATTAGTTACTTTCTTTCCTAACTCTTTCTTTTTTTTTTTTTAAAGATTTTATTTATTTATCTGACAGATAGACAGCGAGAGAGGAAACACAAGCAGGAGGAGTGGGAGAGGGAGAAGCAGGCTTCCCGCTGAGCAGGGAGCCCGATGCGGGGCTCGATCCCATGACCCTGGGATCATGACCTGAGCTGAAGGCAGACGCTTAACGACTGAGCCACCCAGGCGCCCCT
>NW_027814320.1:0-278 GCF_054177405.1 Leptonychotes weddellii | reverse complement strand
GAAACAGCAAATTGCTGAAAGTCAGGCTACAAGCATCATAAAAATATTGTCTTTCTCTTTCTTTCTTTCTTTTTCTTTCTTTCTTTCTTTCTTTCTTTCTTTCTTTCTTTCTTTCTTCCTTCCTTCCTTCCTTCCTTCCTTCCTTCCTTTCTTCCTTTCTTTCTTTCTTTCCTTCTTTCTTTCCTTCTTTCTTTCTTTCCTTCTTTCTTTCTTTCCTTCTTTCTTTCCTTCTTTCTTTCTTTCCTTCTTTCTTTCTTTCTTTCTTTCTTTCTTTCCTT
>NW_027814319.1:0-278 GCF_054177405.1 Leptonychotes weddellii | reverse complement strand
GCAAGGTTGTTTGTCTTGTTTCTGATCTCTTCCAGGCCACAGCTTTTACCAAAATACAGGCTATGAATGTTTCTTAATGTTTTTTTTTTAATACTTATATTCCCTATGTTATAAAAGAATTTCTGAGTTTTCCAAGAGTTCCTGAGTTTTTCCATTTGTGTGGCTCTCAACTTCCCACAGCTTGGAAAAATGTGGTTGCCATTATACATCTCATTGATATTTGAAATTGCCTGATCCTGGGTTTTAGTTGCCTGGTTGTATCTGCTTATTGGTACCTT
>NW_027814318.1:0-278 GCF_054177405.1 Leptonychotes weddellii | reverse complement strand
GTTAGGACTGACTGTATGAGAGATTTGAAGGTGAGGGAGGCATCAAAGCTTAAGTAACTGGAACTGGTCCCATCAACTGACACAGGCACACAGGAGCAGGATAGATTTTGGGGGAAGACAATGGGCTCATTTTTGGGTGTTTATATTTGGGGTTTCCATGAGACATCCAAGAGCTAAGCAGAATTTCTTTTTTTTTTTTTAATTTTCTTTATTGTTGTGTTAATCACCATACATTACATCATTAGTTTTTGATGTAATGTTCCATGATTCACTGTTTG
>NW_027814317.1:0-278 GCF_054177405.1 Leptonychotes weddellii | reverse complement strand
GGACTCCTGTCTGTCTCTGGCGGCCCCCGAAGGGGCTGGGCTCGACTTGGGGCAGCACAGCGGCTGAAGAGTGACGTGGAGACAGTGGAGACCGTCCCGGGCAAAGGAAACAGGGGCTGTGACCCCTTTGCAGAATTAGTGACGATGTTTTCACAGCTGTGACTCACTTCCTGTACTTGATGCATGCAAGCAAATGGAAAGGTTATTCCTTCCTCCCTGTGCTTCGATGCGCTTCGGATCGTAAGGCACATGGGTCTTGTTTAATGGGGTTCCCTCTC
>NW_027814316.1:0-278 GCF_054177405.1 Leptonychotes weddellii | reverse complement strand
CTGCTTCTCCCTCTGACCCTCCCCCCTCTCATGTACTCTCTCTCATTCTCACTCTCTCAAATAAATAAATAAATCTTTAAAAAAAAAATTTTGTAAGGAACAGGTAAAGCAGTATTTAGAGGGATATTTATAAACCTCAACGCATATGTCATAGTCATTAGTGCTGTTCACCAGATACTTCTAGTGCTTTGGCATATGACAGACTGCTTCCTGGTCTCTTTTGGTTACATAGGGCCAATGAATTGTGAGCTAAAGTGGTTTGGTCACTTCCAGGAGGG
>NW_027814315.1:0-2729 GCF_054177405.1 Leptonychotes weddellii | reverse complement strand
GGAGAAGCAGGCTCCCCGCCGAGCCGGGAGCCCGATGCAGGACTCGATCCCAGGACTCCGGGATCATGACCTGAGCCGAAGGCAGTCGCTTAACCAACTGAGCCACCCAGGCGCCCTCTATTCCGTTCTTTTAAAGCTTTCATGCCCTAATAGGCATGTATAAATTGAAAGAAATAGCTCCTTTCTTTTCTACAACATATTTACAAGCTTTGAAATATGAAGTCCAAATTTATATGCAAATTTTACATTTCAATGATTTTTTTATTAGATTTTCTAGAACTTGTTATTTGGAAAATAATTATAGATTTCTTTCTTAGTTTGCTACATTGAAATTGTAGTCCTACAAAAAAATCCAATAAGTTCACTTACATTCTTAAATATCTCGTTTAACTTCCAGGCAACTTATAAATCCACACTTTTTAGGGGTGCCTGGGTGGCTCAGTTGGTTTAGTCTCTGACTCTTGATTTCGGCTCAGGTCATGATCTCAAGGTTGTGAGATTGAGCCCTGTGTGAGGCTCTGTGCTCATCAGAGAGTTGGCTTGTCCCTTTCCCTCCCCTCTGCCCCTCCCCCTATGCACTGGGTGTGGAGCCTGCTTAAGATTCTCTCCCTCTCCCTCTGCCCCTCCCCCACAAAAGAAAAAAAAGTAAAGTTCTATTATAAATCCACACTTTTTAGCATGTTACTTTCCTAATATTTAAAAAATTTTCAGTTGACATTCTATCAAATATGTCTAATTATATACATTTTATATTTGATTGAAACATCACAAGCAAATGTTAAACTTTCTCAGATTAGAGTAGTTTAGAAAATTTGGAAATCTTAGTTAAAAAAATTTAAAGCCTAACTCATTACTAGAATAATTTACAACAGAAAGTATACCAAGGGCATAGTTATATTGAGGTATAAGACAAGTAGAAAACCATTAAAAGATTTTAATTTAAATTTTTAAGGACAATTTTATTCTTTTGAAGAGCAACAGAAATGTTTCCAAACTTTTCATCAGGATTTATATCAATATCAACTGTATTGTAAAAAATTGTCTAGCCTTTGGAATCAAGGTAGGGTATGTGTGTAATAAAATGGAGAACATAATTATTTTTGTTGTGAGGGTTAAGTATTTAGATTAACTACTTAAGTATTTAGATTAATTACTATGAGACTCCCAAAAGGCATACAACTTCTAGAGGGTTCCAGTCATTTCTGGTACTACATTCTAATAGGAGGCTGTTTGAACTGAGGTTTTCTTTAGCCAGGTAGGCAACATTAGCTTGGAGCTGAGTTGATTGGTTGGTGCAGTGGAGGTACTGTGTTTAGCAGATGTGTAGGGTCTGTGAGCGAGAACACCTGGCTTTGTTTACAGAGAGAACAGACGCCTCTAATGGGAAAGGCTGTGTATTTGCTGCGTAGTGTGCAATGTGACTTCCATAAGCAAGCACCAAAGACTCAAATGAAAAAATACAAGAACATTTACTCAAGAAAGGATATTGATAACTTTAGTGCTGGTGAGGGTGTGGGAGATGCCATGTGAATTGCTGTAATCTCATAAAAAATTTAAAATGCATATATCCTTTGACCCAGGAATCCAACTTTTAAGAACTTATTTGACAACCGTAATAGTAGGTAAGGACAAACATGTTTGCTGCAGGAAATAGCTGCGATCTGAACTTCCAGCTCAATGGTTGAATAAGTTATGGGGTGGCAATACTAGGAATTACTATATTGATATAAAAATGCATTAAATCTGCACATATTGACCTTGAACGGTATTTTTGAATATATGAAATGAAAAATCAAGCTGTAGATTAATATGCATACCACAATCCTTTTATTGATAGAGGTGAAAAAAATCCTATATGACCATATATGCTTTTATGTTTATTTATGAGCATTGGAAAGATGTGGAAGGATTATGTTTGGTACCTTGTGGGCCTGGGGCTGAAAATGGGAGAAAGAGATTAATAGTAACTCCTTTATACTCTTCTATATTCTTTGATCTATTGCAATGAATATGTATTACTTTGGAAATAAAAAGTGAAAACAATAAACAAGTGGGCAGCAGAAGCTGCATAAAAGGTGCTAGTTAGAATTTTGTTTCATCAACAGATGTTGGCGGGAATGCGGAGAAAGGGGAACCCTCCTACACTGTTGGTGGGAATGCAAGCTGGTGCAGCCACTATGGAAAACAGTATGGAGGTTCCTCAAAAAGTTGAAAATAGAGCTACCATATGATCCAGCAATTGCACTACTGGGTATTTACCCCAAAGATGCAAATGTAGGGATCCGAAGGGGTACGTGCACCCAAATATTTATAGTAGCACTGTCCACAATAACCAAACTATGGGAAGAGCCAAGATGTCCTTCAACAGATGAATGGATAAAGAAGTGGCATATATATATATATATATACACACACAATGGAATATTATGCAGCCATCAAAAGGAATGAAATCTTGCCATTTGCAACGATGAGGATGGAACAGGAGGGTTTTATGCTGAGCGAAATAAGTCAATCAGAGAAAGACATGTATCATATGACCTCACTGATATGAGGAATTCTCAATCTCAGGAAATAAGCTGAGGGTTGCTGGAATGGTGGGGGGTGGGAAGGATGGGGTGGCTGGATGATGGACATTGGGGAGGGTGTGTGCTATGGTGAGCACTGTGAATTGTATAAGACTGTTGAATCACAGACATGTACCTCTGAAACAAATAATGCATTATGTTAAA
>NW_027814314.1:0-278 GCF_054177405.1 Leptonychotes weddellii | reverse complement strand
TTTGGGAAGCCAGAAGACGTTAGGAACGTAGATGCCAAGCAGACCGAAGCCAGGGTCAGATCTTCAGTCACCAATGGTGCTGGTGTGGCTCAAGCAAACACTGTCCTTGGCACCGACAAGGACAGATGCAGGCTCAGGAAGGATCACTCTTGTCAGGTGACAGTTGAATCCCAATGGTCTCTGTGTCCTTCTACCATTTCTGAATTCAGGGAGAGCACAGAAAAGGGTCCATTCTAATACCTTAAAATGGTAACGATCAATCGGAAGCCAACCCAAAG
>NW_027814313.1:0-278 GCF_054177405.1 Leptonychotes weddellii | reverse complement strand
TTTTTTTTTTTTTTTTTTACCCACTGCCCTCTCTGGGCCATAGTTCAAGCTCTTAAATTTTCTATAAATTTTCATCATTGTTATTTTATTCTGTCTCCAGGTCCCTCAGTGCCACACTATGTGCTAAAAACAACATGATATGAATTGGATGCTGTGTATAACATGATGTCTACAAACATTTTAGAACAGTTTAGAGGAACCAAACCTCAAAATAAGGATAATAATAGGGGTCATTTCAGGTTACTTATAGAGATAAAAAGTAATAGGTGCCACAGAAA
>NW_027814312.1:0-278 GCF_054177405.1 Leptonychotes weddellii | reverse complement strand
TGCTTAAGTATTACATCCAGCATATCATATAAGCTATGAAAAATGCATTCTTTTTCATCTTCAGAGACCATTTAAAACATTGAGTTATGCATTTTAAAGTCAAATAAACAGAGTTATTGAGTAGCCTGGATGTCTAATCACTCCAGACATAGTTTGTGTTTTTTTCCCCAGACTAGATTCGCCTGCAGAGTGACTCTTTCCTCAGCAGGATTTCTACCAGCTGCCCATGTGCCCTGTTAGAGCAAATGCATTCATTACACAGGAAAGCAAGGTACTGG
>NW_027814311.1:0-278 GCF_054177405.1 Leptonychotes weddellii | reverse complement strand
GGGTTTCATGCTCTGGGCTCTGCCCAACTTTTTGCTTCATCTCCTACCCATTGCCCAGAGACATCCTGGGTTCTAAGCAGTTCCCTAACATGGACAGAGTTTACTAGTTATATGGAGATTTCCCATCTGCTCTTCTGAATTGCTACCACAAGGGATAAATAGGTCGGCAAGCTGTGCCTACATTCATTATATTTTCATCATGTACTCCTTGCATCCTTCTAATGTGATTGCTGTGCACAGACCCAGACAGTGTCTGTGGGCAGCTTGCTGTGTCCTCT
>NW_027814310.1:0-278 GCF_054177405.1 Leptonychotes weddellii | reverse complement strand
TAAATTATGGGGCACCTGGGTGGCGCATTTGGTTAAGTGTCCAACTCTTGGTTTCAGCTCAGGTCCTGATCTCAGTGTTGTGAGATCAAGCCCCACGTTGGGGCTCTGTGCTTGGTGCAGAGTCTGCTTGAGATTCTTTCTCCATTTCCCTCTGCCCCTCCCACAGAGAGGGAATTGTGTTCCCTCTCTCTCAAATAAATAAATAAAGCTTTAAAAAATTAAAATAAATTAAAAATGCAGTCCCTCTTGCCACACTAGCCATTATTTGTCCTACTCAG
>NW_027814309.1:0-278 GCF_054177405.1 Leptonychotes weddellii | reverse complement strand
CTGCTTCTCCCTCTGACCCTCCCCCCTCTCATGTACTCTCTCTCATTCTCACTCTCTCAAATAAATAAATAAATCTTTAAAAAAAAAATTTTGTAAGGAACAGGTAAAGCAGTATTTAGAGGGATATTTATAAACCTCAACGCATATGTCATAGTCATTAGTGCTGTTCACCAGAGACTTCTAGTGCTTTGGCATATGACAGACTGCTTCCTGGTCTCTTTTGGTTACATAGGGCCAATGAATTGTGAGCTAAAGTGGTTTGGTCACTTCCAGGAGGG
>NW_027814308.1:0-278 GCF_054177405.1 Leptonychotes weddellii | reverse complement strand
CTGTCTGCACCTGGTTCTTAGATAAACAATGATAGATAAATGATAGATAGATAGATAGATAGATAGATAGATAGATAGATAGATGATAGATAAACAGAGAGGTAGAGAGATATATAGTATAAACACGGCACAATGTCAGAAATCGTCCCAGCAGGGTGACCAGTGGATGACTGTTGATTGTACTAATCTATTATTCTTGCAAGTCTTTTGCAGGTTTGGATGATTTCAAATTAAAAATTGGGGGAGAAAGTCAGTCACTGTTTAATATCCACACACAT
>NW_027814307.1:0-278 GCF_054177405.1 Leptonychotes weddellii | reverse complement strand
CTGGATTTCGTCTCCTCTCAGGAATTCAGCTGGATAGGGATCAAACCATTCTGAACACCTACAAACTCAACAGGAGATCGAAGAAAAGAAGAGCAACAACTCTCTCATCAGAAAAGCGACCACTTTCTGGAAGGTAGGACGTGCGGAGAAGTGAATCCGAGGCGATATTCGGGAGGATAGACGGCGGGGGAGGGGCCTCTGTCAGCGGCTTCTGGCAAGTGATAGAACCACGGAGCACAAAATCAGAACTTTTAAAAGTCTGCTCCGCCGAGGGACGT
>NW_027814306.1:0-278 GCF_054177405.1 Leptonychotes weddellii | reverse complement strand
GCCACCTGGGGATGGGTTTGCTGATGGGCATTTCATGGTCTGGCACAAGGAAAAAGCAGATACAAACGCAACCCAAAGATCTAAGTTTCTGATGTGAAGCTGTGCATTAGGAAGCCTGGGTGGACATATGGTTACATCATTTTTAAATTTATAGTTGAGAGAAAACCCCAACAACACAATATTAAAGTTGTAAATACAGGCACACATAAAGGAGGAAATTCACCTTGGAAAGCTTTTATTCTGGCATCAGTTCAAAGACATTAAATATATGGCAAAAT
>NW_027814305.1:0-278 GCF_054177405.1 Leptonychotes weddellii | reverse complement strand
GGCCTTAAGCCCAGACTTGGGTGTGAATCCATAGTAACTATAATCACCAGGACTCTTTTTTTAATTGAAATTGATAGAAAAAAGCTCAAACTATTTAGTTTTTATTTTATTTTATTTTTATTTTATTTTTTATTTTTTTTACTATTTAGTTTTTAAAAAGGAATGTGCTAAAACCTCAATGAGATACCACCTCACACCAGTCAGAATGGCTAGAATTTACAAGTCAGGAAACGACAGATGTTGGCGGGGATGCGGAGAAAGGGGAACCCTCCTACACT
>NW_027814304.1:0-2730 GCF_054177405.1 Leptonychotes weddellii | reverse complement strand
TGATCTTTGCCTTCTTAAGATACAGGAACCAAGCCATTAACTTAATTACTGTACTTCATCTATCTCAATGTGAGTTTCTTCAAGTCTGGAAAGGTGTTGACTTCTGGTAAGGTCTGATTGCAACTAAATTAATCTTGAAAGCAAGGTAATGACACCCATTTACTGTCTAGTTTTAACCATCCTAGTGGCCCTATATTTGCTCAACTTCAAATAGAGTCTCATATTCATTAAACACATTACAGCCTCAGCTTTCTAGGGCTTAAAACAAAAATGGAACAAACAAACAAAACAAAACAAGGGGCGCCTGGGTGGCTCAGTCGTTAAGCATCTGCCTTCGGCTCAGGTCATGATCCCAGGGTCTTGGATGGAGCCTGGCATTGGGCTCCCTGCTCAGTGGGAAGCCTGCTTCTCCCCCTCCCACTCTCCCTGCTTGTGTTCCCTCTCTCGCTGTGTCTCTCTCTGTCAAATAAATAAATAAAATCTTAAATAAAAAAATTTAAAAAAAGATAAAATTTACAAAATATTATTCCTGAATCACTGAGGGAGAATTTGTTTTTGATGGAATATAAAAGCTCCACTGTCCCCTGCCCACCTCCAATTCTTTGGGTATTTGCCTATTTTCCCTCTTCCTTCTTGACTCTTTTCTGCCTCTAAGGTTTCCAAGGTAAGTATGAAAATCCTCACAAAACAGGGGTGCTTGGGTGGTTCAGTCGTTAAGCATCTGCCTTCAGCTCAGGTCATGATCCCAGGGTCCTGGGATCGAGCCCCGCATCGGGCTACGTGCTCCGCGGGAAGGCTGCTTCTCCCTCTCCCACTCCCCCTGCTTGTGTTCCCTCTCTCGCTGTGTCTCTCTCTCTCTGTCAAATAAATAAATAAAATCTTAAAAAAAGAAAAAAAAAAATCCTTACAAAACAAAGACAATACTGAGCTATTTACATTTCTAACCAAAATATTTTTAAGGAAAAATAATTTGAATGTCATTTTATAATACAGTTTTAATGACAGAACTGACCAAAAACAGTTGTTTTTGTTGTGATGGTTGTTTTATTTTTTTTTTTTTACACAATGTTATCATAGTAAGTTATAAGGAGTCATTTGTATTTATTTAATTTTTTTTACCAGAACTTGAAAAAATATAATAATAACCTCATACTATGACCATCTCCAGCTGATACTTTTTGTAAGAGTTCACCATACATCGTCATTTTGTAGGGAAAGGTTTCTGAAAAAGGCACTTATGCTACCCCACAATTACCTTCTTCAATTTATCACAGAGAGATTGCTTTTATTCAGTAGGTAGTATTTGAAAAGCTAGTCTTTGCTCTTTTTTCGCCCATTGAACTCTTTATAATGATTACAGAATGTGAGCTAGTTCTATTTTTTCTATCATTTTATCATTTAGTGCCTATGGAAACAATTCCCACTTTACTAAGCACACTCACCGTCTGATATGTTTTAGACTAAAGTACTTCTAAGTGTCAGGCACATAGTTATCAAATACTGCTGTTCACTGCCTAACCCAGAATGCAAGATACAAACTAACATTTAAAGAAATGGGCATAAGAATAAATATTCAATAACTATTTCTAAGATGTATTGAATCTCTGTTGTTCCTTTCTAAAATTGTTTTTCCTTCTCATTCTAAATATACAGCTTTATAACTTGGACCACACAGAAATTTTTCTGAATTTCAGATTATGTCTACCAGTGTTGATGTACTCAGAAACAAAATTAGTATCTTTCATATATATTAACCCTTGCAATTACAAAGCACTTTTAGTAATGACATCACATTTGATTCTGTAACAACTCAACCTAGAGAATGCTTTCAAAACACATCTCCTATTATAGGCCATATTTTAAGTAGAGGGGAGGGTGAGGTGGGGCAGTGGTTAGGAGAAAGTGGAAGTAAAGGGGCCTGAATGCAGATATTTTGAGAAAGATCCTCTCGTGTTTCCACTCTAGATTTCTAAACTAGTTGTAAATAAATGGTCCATATAATAGTTCTTAAAATATGGCCCCCACATCAGCCTCGCATCACCAGACAGGATTTATTGGAAATGCAAATCTCCAGGCTCCATCCAAATGTACTGACTCAGAAAGCCTGGGACAGTGTGATAATCTGTTTTAACAAGCTCTGCAGGAGAACCTGACATATGCCAAAGTTTAAGAACCACTGGTCCACAGCCATGGCTCACAAACTTTTGTGGAGATCAGACCACCTGTGTGAGTGCCTGATTTCTTCCAGGCCTACAAAATCAGACTCACCTAAAGGAGGGAGAAATTTTTGAAACTGAATATATTGAAATTCTACAGGTGACTCTAATGCACATTAAAGTTAGAGAAATACTAACATGGTACACTTTCTTTCTTTCTTTCTTTTTTTTTTTTTTTTTGATAAATTCTGTCCTTTTTTTGGTGCAAAATGGTGGTTGGTAAATTCTTTTTTTATTATTATTTTATTTTATTATGTTATGCAAATCACCATAAATTACATCATTAGTTTTTGATGTAGTGTTCCATGATTCACTGTTTGCATATAACACCCAGTGCTCCATTCAATATGTGCCCTCTTTAATACCCATCACCAGTCTAAACCATTCCCCCACCCCCTCCTCTCTAGAACTCTCAGTTTGTTTCTCAGAGTCCATAGTCTCTCATGGTTCATCTCCTCCTCCAATTTCCCCCCTTTCATTTTCCCCTTCCTGCTATCTTCTTTTTTTTTTTTTT